>NC_026006.2:24155407-24229282 GCF_000442705.2 Elaeis guineensis | reverse complement strand
AACACTGGAAGAGAGAAATAGAATGAGTTTTATTTCCTATGCTTCGGCAGTAGGGTCGATCATGTATGCTATGTTATGTACTAGGTCTGATGTTGCTTATGCCTTAGGCATAGTTAGTAGATTTCAGGCTAATCTAGGAAAGGATTATTGAAAAGTAGTGAAAAATATTCTTAAGTACTTGAGAAGGACTAAAGATATTTTTCTGGTATATGGAGGATCTGATCTAAAACTAGAAGGTTATTCTGACTCTAGTTTCCAATCAGACCCTGATGATAGCAAGTCCACTTCAGGATATATCTTTACTCTTAATGGTGGAGCTATTAGTTGAAAAAAATTCAAGCAACAGACTATAGCTGACTCAACCACTGAGGTAGAATATATAGCTGCAAGTGAAGCCGCCATGGAAGCTGTGTGGATGAAGAAGTTCATCACTGAATTGGGTGTCTTCCTGAGATTAAGAATCCAATACCACTTTACTGTGATAATACTAGAGCATTGCTCAAGCAAAAGAATCAAGGTCTCATCATAAATCCAAGTACATTCTAAGATGCTTCCATCTCATTCGTAAAATAATCGAAAGACAAGATGTTGTCATTAATGAGTATAAATAAAGAATAACATAGCAGACTCGTTCACTAAGGCTCTACCACAACAGCAGTTCGATCGTCATCTCGACTGTATGGGGATAAAATATAAAGGTGATTGGCTTTAGTGCAAGTGGGAGATTGAAAGGAATATGCCCTACAAGCCAATCGAAATTTATATTTTGATAGATTTTTCTTGTAATCTTTCAGACTCATGTATTGACTCTTTAAATAATAAAAGATATTTTTCATCATATGCTGCATCTTACTTTTATAATGATTATGATGAACTTCATAAATCAGGATAATGGATTTAGGATTATGATGAGATCATACTTATGAGATCTAAAATCTTAAAAACTCTGATTTAGAATATTTCTAGTCATAGGAGTATTGAGAAGGAGATCAATGTTTCGGATAGACTAGCATTTCCTATGTATGCTCGATGGAGAGGGTGGCTGATCTCATATGCCACTTGTGTGAGATACTAATATAAAGAAGTGGGTGCTCATTAGAGAATTAGTTCACTGAATTGATCCAACTTAAGAAACATCTTATGAAATTTACTTACCCATCAAAAGATATTTTCTTATAGTGGAAGTTGTGCATATAATCCTTTGACCTGAGACTACCATAGAACCTTGTATACATGAATCCATATTTTTTAGTTCATACTCATTCATAGCTTAGTCATGTATGGGGTATTCTGGATATGGTAGAATGTGTATGGAGATTGTGAGTAGGTCAACATGGAATCGATCACTCCTAGTAAGAGGAGATCGCATCCTACTTGCTCTGATCGATTGATGATTCAAGAAGTCTTTGATCAAAGTAGAATAAAAATTAGAAAATTTTTTTAATATTTTATTTATTGAATCATCATATAAGATTGAGAGAAATATGAGTATGATATTGGATTTGACATCATTCCATATCCGGAGTTATATTCGGGGTGCAGGGAGATCACAGGATCAAATTGCATGGTAACTTTTCACTGAAGAATATTTTTGATATATTTACTAAAATTTTATATCTTTCAGATAGATATGATATATTGTTAGATATCAATCTTATCTTGTAGGTTTGATCGAATTAAAGAGTTTAATCCAATCGCTAGTTAGAAAGAGTTCTAATTATTGAAATCGAATTAGTTTGATTGGATCTAGATCAGTTAGATTAAATTTTAATCAAGTCAAATTGACTTGTACTCAAACTCATTGCTAGCTAGATATGAAACCCAATGGGTCACACACAATGAAAATTGATCAGGGGTCTAATTGGATTATATCATATTTGCAAAATTGACATGCTAGCACATGTTGCAAAAACTAGCTCCCTATTTTGAATCGGGTTCAAAATTGATTTCAGATTGGACTAATTAAGGCCAAATTAATTCAAACAAATTTTGGGTTTAAGTTTGGTCAACCATTATCTATATATAACAAAAATTTGGTGCTAGAAAACCAAGTCTCTATAAGTCAAAAAATTTTCTTGTGCGTGGGTGCAATTTTTGTACGCAGAAATAGCTTTCATGTCCCATGAGATGGCATGCCTCATCCTTGAGCTTATCCATTGTTTCATGATGAAATAAATTTTTGAATAATTTCTAGCTTAATTTTGATCATAATAAATTTTTTTGAAGCTAAAATTTTTTCTAGTTTAAACGTGAAAATTCAGCAAAGTTAAAAATCCTGTCAGTCTGATCCATGCGCCTGACCAAGAGTCCAACTTGTGAAGGACTCCAACCCATTTGTCATGCCACTTCTTAATCTGAGATTTTTTCCATGCCATTCTAATGTTAGCACCTTCATTTTTGGCCATTATATGGATAAAATTGCATTGATGGGTGGTGGAAAAAAATTATGCCATGGGGAGCTGTGTGATGCATCGGAGAATCATCGAGAAAAATATTCCAAAGAGTCCTTCTGTGCGAAGCGTCTCTTAGATCCTTTTTCGATGATGCCATGCATTAAAATCTTTCAGATGGGTATTAGAATTCATCAGGAGATGTGATATTTTTTGATAGATGTGAGATGGCGCATGGAAGGGGTGCGAATAATTTCCGAAGGCAATCCATCGCTAAGTATTTAAAGGGGGTGCACCGGGGAATTGGATTCATTCAGATTTCCAATTCCTTATGTCTTTCTAACATCCTCTCCCTATTATTTAATTAGTCCCTTCCTTCTCTTGTTAGGATAAATCTAAAATGGTAAGGACAAGTCTGATTTTAGGACAAGAGTCTATGAAAAGAATTAAGAAAGACAAGGAGAGAAGAAAGGTAGGGATAGGAAGGCTAGGAGAAGAGGAAGAGGGTCTTGAGGTCCTGGTGTTCAAGAAAGTTCTCAGAGTGAGAATTTTGGAGGAAAAATTATCTCAAAAAGTTGGTGTCCTGATCATAGCCCTGTGTGGATCACCATTGGAGGGCGAACAATTGGGCACCTAATGGAGGTTCTATCGGAATTTGAATTAAGCGCTGCAGGTATTCTTCTATAGCTTGAATTTAATTTTGAATTTATGTTATATATGATTGTTAATCATCAAAGAGATACTGATTTAAAGATTTAATATTTAAAATTTTTTAATTTAAATTTTGAAATCCATTATGCTTCCGCTGTGCATGCTCACCCTAAAACCCTACAATGGTATCAGAGCCGGTCTTGTTTGGTTCAATCATATATACATAATGTTTATGTGATGCATAGTATGATTTATACTATAAAATAATTTATGTCTTTTATTATGCTTTTATATGATGATATGAAATGATACATATATGATTCACCACTTCATCATCCTAACATAAGGTTATCCTAGCATAACGGAGTTATGCTGTAAGGTTATCCTAGGATGATGAACATTCATGTGTTACACTTGCACATATAGAATATTTTAATGCTGATACATAAATTGACATTATATAGTTAGAATGTGCATGATACCAAATAAAATCCCTCATTAAAAATTATATTAAGTGGTAGTGATATGCAACTATGGGTTAACCAATTCTTGATCAATTGATCAATTGGTGTTTAGGAAAGTACTATAGGTTGTTCTTTAATTGATTCTGTTGTCTAACCTGACTAATTTATTGGTGTCTAAAAAAAGCAACGAGGGGACCCCCACCTTACTTACCTGGCCAATTTGATTAAGCAATCTTGATATTAAAAAATCCTAACATTGAAAACACTACTAAGGGTCTTCCTTCATGCTAGGTTAATGTTACATCATGAACTATGGCTAGTTTATTATGTTAACACAAGGCTTATCACAAGAATTGATATAACATAATCCTGATGCATAGAAGATGCTCATGGCAATTTTTAATGTACTGCTTTGTTGTGTTAATACAAGGGCAGTTATATTAGAATTTGACTATATTGAATATCCAATTTAACATATGGATCCAAGTACACAAGGTACCATGGTGACCTCAGGTCTAAGGATCACATACACAACTCCATCTGATATTCTCTCGTAGGTCAATTCAATGAACTCATTCTCTAATAAGCATCTATATCCTTGTATTAGTGTCACCACATAAGTGGTTGTGAGATCAACCACCCTCATTTCTGAGCATACATAAGACATGCCAGTCTTATCGATATCATTGATCCCCAACTCAATGTACCAACGACTAAAAATATTTTAAGTTAGGGCTATCAAAAAATTAGGTCTCACTGGTATGATCTCATCACGGTCCTAAAATTATTGTCCAAACCTATGGGGTTTATTATAATCTTAAAATAAATAAGATGTAGCATATAATGAAACAAAAATACTTTATTTTATTAATCATAAATATTAATTACATGAGTCTGAAAGATAAATTATAATAAACATTCTATTGTATCCCATATGTGATTGGCTTGTAGGGTATTATTCTTTTAATCTTCCACTTGCACTTAAAGCCTATCGCTCCTATACTTGATATCTATGCTATCAAGATGGTGGTCAAACTGTTGCATTGACAAGACCCTAGTGAACGGGTCCGCTATATTATTTTTGATGTCAACTCGCTCCACGATCACATCGCATCTTTCGACAATCTCCCGAATAAGGTGGAATCATCTTAGAATGTGCTTAGATTTATGGTGAGACCTTTATTTTTTGGTTTGAGCAACTACCCCAGTATTATCACAATAAAGAGACACTGGTTGTTCAATCTACAGAACCACACCTAACTCTGTGATGAATTTCTTCATCCAGACGGCCTCCTTAGCAGCCTCACTTACAGCAATATACTTAGCCTCAGAGACTGAGTCAGTAACCATTTGCTAATTGGAATTTTTTCAACTTACTGCACCACCATACAAGGTGAACACATATCCAAATATCGATTTACTATCATCCAGATCAGGTTGAAAACTAGAATCGGTATAATCTTCTAGTTTTAAATCAGATCCACCATATATTAGAAAAATATCTCTAATCCTTCTCAAGTACTTGAGTATGTTTTTCATAGATTTCTAATGATCCTCCTTGGGATCAGCATGAAATCTACTTACAATGCTTAAGACATAAGCAACATCAGGTCTGGTACATAACATAGCATATATTATTGATCCTACTGTCGAAGCATAAGGAATAGAACTCATTCTATTTCTCTCTTCAGGTGTCTTAGGAGATATTTTCTTATAGAGTTGTATGCCATGACCTATGGGCAAGTAACCTCTTTTACTTTCCTCTATATTGAACCTCTTCAACACCAGATCAATGTACCTAGACTAGGACAAGACTAGCATCCTTTTTGATTTATCCTTATAGATCTTAATACCAAGTATACAGGATGCCTCACCCAAGTCTTTTATGAAAAATTTTTATGATAGCCAAGTCTTGATCGATTGCAACATCGAAATATTATTCTCAATGAGTAGTATATCATCTACATACAAAACCAAGAAGACAATAGCACTACCACTATTCTTCTTGTATACACAAGGTTCATTCATATTTTTAATGAAGCCAAACAATTTGACTGTCTCATCAAAATGGATATTCCAGCTCCTTAATGCTTGCTTTAATCCATAAATGGATTTATTGAGCTTGCATACCTGATTTGCTCTCCTAATTAAGACAAATCCCTCTGTCTGAGTCATATAGACTTCTTCCTTAAGGTTTTCATTGAGGAAGACAGTCTTGATGTCCATCTACCAGATTTTATAGTCATGGTATGCTGCTATAGCAAGTAGTATCTAAATAGACTTAAGCATGACTACCGATGAAAAAATTTCTTCATAATCAACACTTTGATTTTGCTCGAAACCTTTAGCCACCAGTCTGGCCTTATAGGTCTCTACCTGGCCATCTGCTCCAATCTTCTTTTTGAAGTTCCATTTGCAGCCTATTAGGGTCACACCCTCAGGTGTATCAATCAAAGTCCATACTTGGTTGACATACATGGAGTCTATTTTGGATTTCATGGCATTGAGCCACTTGTCAGAGTCACTACTCATGACAGCTTCTGAATAGGTCGTGGGATTATCATTCTCAATGATGTGGGTTGTATTGTCATTCTCAATGACAAACCCATACTTGAGTGATACATTACACACTTTACTCGACTTTCGGAGAGGAGGTGTGTGTAATGGCTGTGCCTCAACAATGGGCACATCCAGTTGTGAACCATTTGGTGAGTCTTAGATGGATTGTAGGTTTTGAACTTCCTCAAGTTCAACAAACCTCCCACTGCCTCTTTCTTAGATAAACTCTTTCTCCAAGAAAATGGCATGTCTACCAACAAACACCTTTTGTTGAGTAGGATTATAGATGTAGGATCCTATACTCTCCTTGGGATAACCTACAAATCTGTATTTTTCTAATCTAGCATCCAGCTTATGTCCATCAATATTTTTTACATAAGCTGGGTAATCCTAAATCATAAGATGCTTAAGATTGGATCTTTTCTCTTTTCATATTTCATATGGAGTGCTAGAAATAGATTTTGAAGGCACTTTATTTAAGATATACACTGCAGCCTCAAGGGTGTATCCCCAAAAGGATATCGAAAGATTCATGAAATACATCATGGACAGCACCATATCTAATAAGATGAGATCCTTTCTTTCCACAATTCCATTTAATTATAGAGTATAAGGAGGTGTCCATTGATAGAGTATTTCATTTTGTTTCAAATAATCAAGAAATTCATTGGATAAGTATTCTCCTCCTCAATTCAATCAAAAAATTTTAGTTTTTTATACCAATTTGTTGTTGGGAAATGTGTCCCAAAAAGCCAATCGTCAAGCTATTGATGGTTGAGCAACCAAGTATTGTAATTGATTTGTTAATAAATAAAATATATTTAGCATTTTCATCATAAGTTTTCATCTTCTAATGAACTCCGTTGTTATGATGAAGTCCTTAGGACTATTTAAGTTCGATAAAGAGAGGATTTATCGATTAGTCCTTAAAACTGTTCACGACCAAATGATAGGCTGTTAATAAGGACGACAGCTTCTATCGAGCATAGGTCGCTGTAGGCCATATGGGTTGGTTGTCCTCTTAACCAAAGAGTGTGGAGACACTGGTATGGCATACAGGTGAGATGTACTGGCACATCATCATTGAACGTGACCAACTCCAGAGTATTCTACTGTCGAGATGTCTCTGATGGGATATAGGTATAAGTGTCCCTTAGACTTGAGATCGCCTCAGTGACTTGCAAGCAACTCACTGTGCTTTGGTACTGGACTAACCGAATTTTTAATTCAGGGACGGAAGGCTTCTGGGCACAGTCAAGTACTTGCGAAGTCAGAGTGTGATCGAGATGGGATTGACCACTTCAAGAGTTGGAGAAGAATGAGTCACTGTATTTCAATTTAGTAAAACCTTGGCCAGGGTAATCCATCAGATGGATTTGATATTTTGAAATACAATGTGGACAACCTGATCAGAGTTGACAGTTGAACTCTGGGGTGTCCTATGATCATTTTGGTCAAGGGGATGAATTATATGAAAACTATATCCGCATGGGTTCTAAAGATATTGTTCTACACATTCGACCTATCTGGTCGTCGGGTACTATTGCTAGATGGTCACTTCGATTGGTACAAAAATTTATTTCTGTACTATCGACTTAGGTTCAGACCTATGATGTCACACACAGTAGAGTTCATGATCCGATCGGATGGTTGATCAACGATTAAGAATCGTTCTAGGGTTAAATGATCAATACGATTGACATTTAACCCAGTGCAAGTATTGCAAGAGGATCGATTAGCAATTCGATTGCTAATTAGCTTAATTTTATTAAGCCAATGGGCTGAGATTAAGTCTAATTAAATATGATTTAATTAGATTTGATTTGGGCTTGATTAGATCAAGTCCAATTAGTTTATTGGATAAGCCAAGTGTAAGAAAAAACTAGTCCTAGTTCAACTAGGACTTGGGTCAATCTAATTTCTAATTTGATTAAAAAATTAAATCAGATTTAAATCTAATTTAATTTAATTAAATTAAGTTCTTAATTGGGTTAAGACCTATTTTAATTAGGTTGATCTAATTTTGGTTTGATTTGGTTTGAGAAAACAAATTAAAACAAGTAACATAAGATAGAATCCTAGTAAGACTAGGATTCCACCTTGCGCCACATAAGCCTTCCCCCGCCCTCTCTCTTATTCAATGCCAATATCCACTTATTTTGTGTGACAAAAGCCCTCTTCCAGGTCTCTCCCATGTTCACAAAAAGTTACCTCTCTTCTTTCTTACATGGAAGGTGGTTTGGATCAAATCAAAAAGGAATAAGTTTGGATTTCGAATTCTATGAGATAGAGTTTTAGAAATCCAAAACTCTTTCAATTTTGCACCGAATTTATCCAAATTTTTTTTAAAATTTTTGTGACTTTTAGAGTAAATATTGTGTACCCTTTGCTGATGATCCATACATGAAAATAAGGAGGAGGTGCTCAAAAGTTGGGCGCCCCTTATCTTGCCATGTTTGGATAAGCCTTGACTAGGATTTGACCTAGACAAGGACTCTATCATATCTCTCTATATAAAATAAGTTTCTTCATGAAATTTTCGAAAAAGATATGGATTTGAGAGACCTTTTGGCCATCCAAAAATTAGAGAGAAAGACCTTTGGGTCATGGAGATATAAAAGATACAAGTTAGGGTGTCTAGAGAGAGAAACAAGAAGAAGAAGAGGGTCTTCTTCTAGGGTTGTTTGTTTTCATATCTTTCCTCCCTCCATCTTGAGTTTTCTGAGAGCGTCTCAGATTTGAAACTCCTCCTTTTACTTTTCATCTTTGGAAGAGTCCAAATCAAGAAGAAGGAGGCATCTGATCAACCATCAAAGAAGGATCAGCACAGTACTAGCATACTGTGCTGATTTCCTGAAGCAGGACTTCTGATCGAGATTCATGGGCTCGTGTGGATGACTCCTAGAGTCGGATGTATGTGCAGCTTGCAACATCATCCTCAAGCTCGGATCAACGAGGTTAGAACATCTAACTTGCAAGGTAATAGATCTGATCTATTGTTTAATACATACATTAGATGTAGTATAGAAACATGTTGATATGATCAACATGTAGTTCATGCTATATTTATATATTTTAATTTTTGATTTAATGCTATATAATAATCATGTAATAGGATCTTAGATCTAGAGATTCTCTGATTTTAGAAAATAATTTTGATTTATTTTAGCCTTCCACTGTATGATCTTGAAAAAGTTTCAAGATCTAACCCTGAAACCCTAGATCTGGTTCCTACAAGTTTCATGTTTATTTCACTTGTATCTTGATTATGAATCAAACATGCAAGATAGTTGGTAGAATCATATTGTAAAATTATTTTACAAATATAAAAATTATTTTTTGAAAAGCCGAACCCAACCCTTAGCCCAAAACTTAATTAAGAATTAAGAAGTTGTTTGATTAGGTTCTAGAATTGTGAATTGAAGAACCTAAGACATAAATCATAACACATTGGGTTAATGGGTTAGTGGGAATTAGGTCCATTAATTGGGTTAGACCTATGGTTAGATTAAAGATGGACTTAATTAGAGAATTGACTAAATCTAATCAATTGTTGTCTTAGATTAGGTCAAGGATTCTCTAGATCAATTACAATAGTTGTAGTTGGTCAAGTCCATGTCTTTAACGAGAACCAAATGGACTTGATTCTTGGCTAAGTGGTCTAGCACGAACTGTTAGGTTGATCTAATCGAAACTAGTTAAACCAGTTGGTGTCTAAGGTAAACCAGACCGGTGGTTTTTAATTGGGAGCCCGCTTACCTGGCCATTTCTGATGGTGTCTAAGGCAAGCTTTGGCAAACCCTCCCACTGATCGAACTTACCTGGCCTCTTGGTGAAATTATGTTTTGATCGGATCACTTGACTATTCGAGCTGACCCATGTCAGCTAGGTAAATCAGTGTGACTGATTTAGGTGCTCCTAGACCAGCCCTTTTAATGGTCTCCCTTAAGCTGACTTGGTGAAGCCAGTGGGAGGATCATGATAAGCTGGTTCATCTGACCTCATCCTCTATATTATTTAAATCCTCTAAAATTATTAGGTCCTTAAAATGATAAAGTTATGGAGATAACTGAGTCATAGCCTCCCATTAAGGTGTTTGATAATGAGTCCATTAACTCAATAATCATTGCAGACCCAAAGGCCTAGTGCTTGTTGACTAATGAAATTATCACTCATCATATGATGACTTGGAAGTGTCTCTCTAATGGTGGTTAGGTGAGCCAACCAAAGTTAGACTTAATCATTCGTTGGTTAGATACACCAAGTATGATCATGTTAATGGTTGGACCTAACCGGATCTTTACAGTGGAGGCCAAAGCCTACTGATTAGGTTTCTGGGGCAAAATTAATATTACTAAAAATTGTTTAGAGAAACAATTGGTTATGAACCTACCCTTAGATGTACATGGGTTGGCCAACCAAAGTTGGGCTTATGTGCAGTCTAAGTGGATTCTAGTACCCACTATGGAATTAGGGTAATTTCTCGAATTGAAGGTAGAGGCTACCAATTCGAATAAAATAGTGGGAGAAACCTTTTGATTAAAGTCCAAATCTTTAGGTTTAATGAATCAATTACTAATTAGGTTATGGCTCTCCTTTGTGCAAATATGGCCACTTCCCTATCGCTCCGATCATTGTTGGACAATGATAAGTTGGTGGGACCCAACTTCGGTAGCTGGTACCAAAAGTTGAAGATAGTCCTAAAGCATGAACGGATCCTATATGTGATAATGGATCCTACACCTGAGGAGCCAACTGTTAATGCACGTGGAACAGTCAGAGACACTTACCAGAAGTGGCTCAGTGACCGGACCATGGTGCGTTATATCATGCTGGCTACCATGAGCGATGAGTTCAATCGCAGATTCGAGATGGCTCAGCCAAAGGACATGCTTCAAGTGTTGGAGGATGCCTTTGGCACACCCGATGACGTAGAGAGGCACAAGACTAGTTGTGCCATCTTCAACGCCAAAATGCGGGATCGTGCCTCTGTCACTGATCATGTATTGTACATGATCGAGCTGATGGAACGATTGAGCAAGCTTAGCTTTCCCTTGCATGAGCAGCTTGGGAAAGATGCAATACTGAACTCACTGCCCAAGTCTTATCTCCCATTCCTCACTCATTATAGAATGACAAAGCCTGAAGTAAACTACCATGGGTTACTGGGGTTGCTTCAGAACTTTGAGAAGGATCACCAACTCAACAAGGAGTCGGTGAACTTAGTGGGAGATTTGTCTTCTGGTTCTTGACCCTTTATGAAAGGGAAGAAGAACAAGAAGAAGAAAGTGAAGAAGGTGCAAGTTCAGGCTGGGATATCAGTGCAAAGCCAGACCAAAAAGATCAAGCCCGATAAGAGTCTATTCAACTGACAAGCACCCTAGATTAGATAGTGTGTCAGATATCTACTTATGGCACTGTAGGCTAGGTCATATAAACAAGAACAGAATAAACAGGTTGACTCAAGAGGAAATCTTTGAAGTCAGTGATTGTGAATCACTTTCAACCTGTGAGTCCTGTCTTCTTGGTAAAATGACCAAGTCACCTTTTACTGGAAAAAGTGAGAGAGCTACTGAGCTTTTGGGCCTAATACATACTGATGTATGCGGGCCCATGAGCTCAAGTGCTAGACGTGGATATTTCTACTTCACAACTTTCATAGATGACCTATCCAGATATGGATATGTCTATCTGATGAAACATAAGTCGGATTCATTTGAAATATTCAAATGATTTCGAAGTGAAGTAGAAAAATAAACTGGGAAGAGTATTAAAACTCTTCGATCTGATCGAGGAGGAGAATACCTTTTCAGTGAGTTTCTCACATATCTAGGAGAGAATGGAATTCTCTCCCAATGGACTCCTCCAGGAACACCACAGCATAATGGTGTGTCTGAAAGGAGGAATTAGACTCTGTTAGACATGGTCCAATCTATGATGGGTTTTGCTAGCTTGCCGATATCTTTCTGGGGATATGCACTCGAATCGGCCTGTTATCTGTTAAATAGGGTTTCAAGTAAGTCTGTAATTAAGACTCCATATGAGATATGGATGGGACGTAAGCCAGCACTTTCACACCTTAGGGTCTGGGGGTGCCCAGCCTATGTCAAATGATTAGTCACAGACAAACTTGGACCTAGGTCTGACAAATGCTCATTCATAGGGTACCCCAAAGAGACAAAAGGATATTTTTTCTACCATGCTGATGAACAAAAGGTGTTCGTCAGCCTTAAGGCAATCTTTTTAGAAAAGGAGTTTCTTGGTGAAGGAACCGTTGCCTCTAAGGTTGAACTTGATGAAGTTCAACAGGTAGAAAGATCGACACCAATAGCTGAACTTGAGTCGGATATGATTAGATCAGATTTGGAGCCCAATGTACCTGCATCATTAAGGCGATCTGGTAGAGTACCGCATCAGTCGGACAGATACTATGGTTTCTTGATCCGAGATGGTGATCCCATCGAACTTGATGAGAATAATGAGGATTCGATCACCTATATGGATGCAATGCAGAGATCTGATTTCGAAAAATGGCTTGAAGCCATGAAATCCGAAATGGAGTCCATGAAGGTCAACGATGTATGGACATTGGTTGACCAACCTGAAGGGGTTAAACCCATTGGGTGTAAATGGGTCTTCAAAAGGAAGAGGGGTGCAGACGGAAAGGTGGAGACCTATAAAGCCCGTCTGGTTGCCAAGGGATATCGTCAACGTTATGGTATTGACTATGACGAGATGTTTTCTCCTGTGGCAATGCTCAAATCCATTCGGATAATGCTTGCAATAGCTGCCCATCTGAATTATGAGATCTGGCAGATGGATGTAAAAATAGCTTTCCTGAATGGAGAGCTGACCGAAGAGGTGTATATGATACAACCTGAGGGATTTACATCCATAGATGAGTCCAAGGTGTGCAAGCTTCAGAGATTCATTTATGGATTGAAGCAAGCTTCTCGGAGTTGGAACATGCATTTTGATAAGGTGATCAAAATGTATGGCTTCATTAAGAATGGAGAAGAGCCCTACATCTATAAATGGGCAAATGGTCCAGTTGTGGTATTCCTTGTCTTGTACGTGGATGACATTCTCTTAATCGGGAATGACATCCCCGCACTACAGGGAATAAAAGTTTGGTTGTCATCACAGTTCTCCATGAAGAACTTGGGTGAAGCATCCTACATCCTAGGGATGAAGATCTATAGGGATAGATCTAAAAGGATGCTTGGGTTATCCCAATCCATGTACATAGACACTGTGCTGAAGAGGTTCAACATGGAGAATTCCAAGAAAGGCTATCTACCGATAGGCCAAGGAATTTCTCTCTCTAAGAAGGATTGTCCGACAACTCCTGAAGAGAGAGAGCGTATGAGTAGAGTCCCATATGCTTCAGTCGTGGGATCTATCATATACGCCATGACATGTACAAGACTAGATGTGGCATACTCACTAGGAGTAGTGAGTAGATACCAATCTGATCCTGAAGAAAATCACTGGAAAGTGGTTAAAGCCATCCTTAAGTATTTGAGAAATACTAAGGACCAATGGTTGGTTTATGGTGAGTCAGATCTGAAACTTGTGGGGTTCACAGACTCTAACTTCCAATCTAACCATGATGACAGCAGGAGCGTGTCGGGTTATATCTTTACTCTGAATGGTGGAGCCATCTGCTGGAAGAGTTCCAAGCAACATACTGTGGCGGATTTTGTTTGTGAAGCGGAGTACATCGCAGCATCAGATGCTGCAAAGAAAGCTGTGTGGCTGAGAAAATTCATCAACGAGCTCGGGGTAGCACCCTCCCTCGATGGTCCAGTCCTGTTCTACTGCGACAGCATTGGTGCCATAGCTTAGGTGAAGGAATCCAAAGCACATCAGCAGACGAAGCACATCTTGCGCCGCTTCCACCTGGTCCAGGAGATCGTGGATCGAGGTGACGTCGACCTTCAGAAGATCGACGAAAAGGAGAACCTGGCCGACCCTTTCACTAAAGCCCTGGAGATAAAGGAGTTCGACAATCACAAGTCGAAGATGGGTATTAGATACTGTGCCGAGTGGCTTTAGGACAAGTGAGAGTTGTTGGAAAATATGTCCCAAAAAGCCAATCGTCAAGCTGTTGACGGTTGAGCAACCAAGTATTGTAATTGATTTGTTAATAAATAAAATATATTCGATATTTTCATCATAAGTTTTTATCTTCTAATGAACTCTGTTGTTATGATGAAGTCCTTAGGACTATTTAAGTTCGATAAAGAGAAGATTTATCGATTAGTCCTTAAAACTGTTCACGACCAAATGATAGGCTGTTAATAAGGATGACAGCTTCTATCAAGCATAGGTCGCTGTAGGCCATGTGGGTTGGTTGTCCTCTTAACCAAAGAGTGTGGAGATACTGGTATGGCATACAGATGAGATATACTGGTACATCATCATTGAACGTGACCAACTCCAGAGTATTCTGCTGTCGAGAATGTCTCTGATGGGATATAGGTATAAGTATCCCTTAGACTTGAGATCGCCTCAGTGACTTGCAAGCAACTCACTGTGCTTTGGTACTGGACTAACTGAATTTTTAATTCAGGGACGGAAGGCTTCTGGGCACAGTCAAGTACTTGTGGAGTCAGAGTATGATCAAGATGGGATTGACCACTCCAAGAGTTGGAGAAGAATGAGTCGCTGTATTTCAATTTAGCAAAACCTTGGCCAGGGTAATCCATCAGATGGATTTGATATTTTGAAATACAATATGGACAACCTGATCAGAGTTGACAGTTGAACTCTGGGGTGTCCTATGATCATTTTGGTCAAGGGGATGTATTATATGAAAACTATATCCGCATGGGTTCTAAGGATGTTGTTCTACACATTCGACCTATCTGGTCGTCGGGTACCATTGCTAGATGGTCACTTCGATTGGTACAAAAAATTATTCCTGTACTACCGGCTTAGGTTTGGACCTATGAGGTCACACACATTAGAGTTCATGATCCGATCGGATGGTTGATCAACGATTAAGAATCGTTCTAGGGTTAAATGATCAATACGATTGACATTTAACCCAGTGCAAGTGTTGCAGGAGGATCGATTAGCAATTCGATTGCTAATTGGCTTAATTTGATTAAGCCAATGGGCTGAGATTAAGTCTAATTAAATATAATTTAATTAGATTTGATTTGGACTTGATTGGATCAAGTCCAATTGGTTTATTGGATAAGCCAAGTGCAAGAAAAAACTAGTCCTAGTTCAACTAGGACTTGGGTCAATCTAATTTCTAATTTGATTAAAAAATAAAATCAGATTTAAATCTAATTTAATTTGATTAAATTAGGTTCTTAATTAGGTTAAGACCTATTTTAATTAGGTTGATCTAATTTTAGTTTGATTTGGTTTGAGAAACCAAATTAAAACAAGTCATGAGATAGAATCCTAGTAAGACTAGGATTCCACCTTGCGCCACATAAGCCTTCCCCCCGCCCTCTCTCTTATTCAACGCCAATCTCCACTTATTTTGTGCAACAAAAGCCCTCTCCAAGGTCTCTCCCACGTTCACAAAAGGTTTCCTCTCTTCTTTCTTACATGGAAGGTGGTTTGGATCAAATAAAAAAGTAATAAGTTTGGATTTTGAATTCTATGAGATAGAGTTTTAGAAATCCAAAACTCTTTCAATTTTGCACCGAATTTATCTAAATTTTTTTTGGAACTTTTATAGCTTTTAGAGTACATATTGTGCACCCTTTTCTAATGATCTATGCATGAAAATAATGAGGAGGTGCTCAAGAGTTGGGCGCCCCTTATCTTGCCATGTTTGGATAAGCCTTGACTAGGTATTTGACCTGGACAAGGACTCTATCATATCTCTCTATATAAAATAAGTTTCTTCATGAAATTTTTATAAAAGATAGATATTTGAGAGACCTTTGGGTCATCCAAAAATTAGAGAGAAATACCTTTGGGTCGTGGAGATATAAAAGACACAAGTTAGGATATCTAGAGAGAGAAACGAGAAGAAGAAGAGGGTCTTCTTCTAGGGTTGTTTGTTTTCATATCTTTCCTCCCTCCATCTTGAGTTTCCTGAGAGCATCTCAGATCTGAAACTTCTTTTTTTACTTTCCATCTTTGGAAGAGTCCAAATCAAGAAGAAGAAGGCACCTGATCAACGATCAAAGAAGGATCAGCGCAGTACTAACATACTGTGCTGATTTCCTGAAGCAGGACTTCTGATCGAGATTCATGGGCTCGTGTGGATGACTCCTAGAGGTTGGACGCATGTGTGGCTTGCAACATCATCCTCAAGCTCAGATCAACGAGGTTAGAATGTCTAACTTGTAAGGTAATAGATCTGATCTATTGTTTAATACATAAATTAAATGTAGTATAGAAATATGTTGATATGATCAACATGTAGTTCATGCTATATTTATATATTTTAATTTTTGATTTAATGCTATGTAATAATCATGTAATAGGATCTTAGATCTAGGGATTCTCTGATTTTAGAAAATAATTGATTTATTTTAGCCTTCCGCTGTATGATCTTGAAAAAGTTTCAAGATCTAACCCTGAAACCCTAGATCTGGTTCCTACATTTGTTTCTCAACTATTCTTTGATACTCTTTAAATTTGTCAAAGACTTCGAGTTTATATTTTATTAAATACACATGTCCAAATCTAAATCTATCATTAGTAAACGTGATGAAGCAAGAGTATCTACCTCTGGCTTGAGTTGAAATTGGATCACATACATCAGTATGTATAAGGTCCAAAATACCACTTGCCCTTTCTCCATATCTAGTAAATGGAGTCTTGGTCATTTTTTCTATGAAGTAAGATTCACAAGTTCCATATAATTCATAATCATAAGGATCAAAAAAATTATCTTTGAATAACTTATTAATTTTTGACTCATTTATATAGCCAAATCGGTAGTACCAGAGGTATGTGACATTCACATCCTCTCTCTTTTTTTTTTCATATTATCAACATGAAGCACATTATCATTAAGTGAAAGAAACAAAAGATCATTATCAATAAAGGCACTTCCATAATATTCGTTAGCAAAGTAAATAGAACAATCATCGTTCCTTACATTAATTTCAAAATCTTGTTCCAATAACAATGATACAGAAATAATATTTCTAACAATATTAGGAATGTAATAACAGATCTTCAGTTCCAAAATTTTGTTCGAAGGCAACTTCAAAACTTTGGTTCCAATGGCTTCGGTCTGAATGGACTCTCCACTAACGCCGAACAACTTGAAGTCACCTTTATTTAGATTCCTTACTTCCTGTAGATCCTACAATGATTTGCAAAAGTGTGAGCCATAGATAGTATCTAATACCCAAAAATCTGAAAATAAAGTACTTAATAATAAATTAGTTTGTGTCGTATACAAACCTTTAGCAATATTTGCTGATTTCACGATTGCAAGGTACTTCTTGCAATTTCTCTTCCAGTGGTCCTCCTTGCCACATTGATAACAAGTATCTTTGGCGGAGACCTTCTTCACCTTCTTCTTGGAGATGCCAACCTTAGGGTTCATCTTTTTCTTAGAACCCTTCTTTGCCTTCTTTTTGCTGATCTTATTAACATGAAGGACTTGAGCCTTTTCACCCTTGAAATGGATCTTTGTTGTTTTCAAAATGTTCAACAATTTTGGTAGGCTAATATTCAGTTTGTTCATATAATAATTAATAACAAACTGAGAAAAAGAATCAGAGAGAGACTGCAGGATCAAATCCTAGCTCAGTTCACTGTCTATGGCAAAACCCAGCTATCCTAGATGAGTGATCAAATCAATCATCTTTAGGACATGAGTTTGCATGGAGGTAACTTCTGTCATGCGGGCACAGTGCAACTACTTTGATATCTCATATCGAGCAGTTCGACTTTATTCCCCATATAACTCTTTAAGATTAGAAAGAATAGAGGAAATATTCATGTCCTTATATTGCCTCTGAAGCTCATTGCTCATAGAAGCGAGCATGATGTGTTTGATAATCATACTGTCATATTTCTACATCTTATATATGGCTTTATCCTCCTTGGAAGCATCTTCTCCAAGAGAATCTAGAGCAGGTGTATCCAGAATGTAGGAGACTTTCTCTTGAGTGAGAATAATTCTCAAGTTTCTTAACTAGTCGACATAGTTGGGTTCAATCAACTTGTTTGCATCTAGGATACCTCTAAGTGAAAGTGATGATGCCATGAGTGTAGTTAATCTACAACAATAAAAATATAATATAAGCAGACTACTCATGATGACATGCACAACTAGACTAGAACTTTTATCTAATTGTGTCTTCCACTATTTTATCGAACTTCATATCCCTCAAATATGAAAATCGAGAAACATACTAATATCTCTTAGTGGGATTGAGATCTCTATTCCTCACAAACATCTTGTGGATAGCATAATAAGTATTCATGAGTTCAAGAGTAGGTAACTCTTTATCAATTGTACCTCTACAATTCTCAACATCTTTCTTTCTGACCTCTAGATCACATATAGTCTTGTGAATAGCACAACAAACTATAATGTTCTAGTTAAGTTGATCTTTCAATTCATATGGTCATACTTAAACAATGATGCCTTTGTGGATAGTACAATAAAGCAATACTATTCAAATATGCCATAAGCATCAATATGCACTTGATCAACATCATGTCAATTTTTCTATAGTAAGCCTTGTGGATAAAACAATAAGCTCACTAAGTTCTTGACATATTCTATCGATCAAGTTTGAAGGAAGATCTTTGTAATGTCTACATCACTTAATCAATCTAAGTTCAAAATTCAACAAAATCAAATTGGCTAGGTAAGTAGGTGGGAGGCTCCCCATAGCTTTTCTAGACACCAACAGAGTTAGCCAGGCCAACATATAGACTTAATTATAGAACCACCATTCACACTTTTTTTGATACTAATTGATCTTAAAAATTTAACTTTTGATTAAAAAGTAAATCCTGACGTTACAACCTAATATAATTAAACAAGGAACTTTAAACTGATCTCGACACATCATAACTATAAGCACATAAAATGTATACTACAAATATGCAATTTGTATGCTTCAACTATTCATAATAGCAATCACATTATCAAACCAAAAATCATATAAGGGTACAATTGAAGTCATAACATATGACTAACAAATTCATATAGTATAACAAACCCTAATCTAATTAGGCAAGCATAACACCCTTATTTTCTATACATCGATTTAAGCAATGTGATACCATGATAATAAAAATTTTAAATTATCATAAATTTATAATTTTAATAATTAAAATTTAGAATCATGATTCACTAAAAGTTAAAAATATTTTTTAAGTTTGAAGAATTGATGCTAAAAATAATGCTACAATTTTTACAGGATATGAGTAAGAACGATTCTATGCTACCAAATTGTCCTTGTTTGATCGAATCAAACAAGCATAGCTCTGATATCACTATTGAGTTCTATCTATGAAGTAAAAAATAATTTTTAAAAATTTTAAAATCATACAAATCAGTAGTTCTATCACAAAAAACTACCGAGCTAGAATCCAAACCCTAAAATCACCTTATCGATATCGATCAAAGCAAAAACAAGCATGCATAGGGATAGAATTTTATATTTTTATCAAAATAAAAAAATGGCATGTTGGTGTTCTCCATGAAACTCTAAGATAAAAGTCCTCCAATAGTGATCCACACGAAAGTTGGCCAAGATCCTTCCCAACTGGTGCGCTTTCGCAACCTTGTCTGTTGAAGAACACTGCCAGCTTCGAACTTGCGTCACGATCGCACCAAAGTCTAATTGCTTTCAATCTTACCACCAAAATGACACCAAGAAGACACTATTCAAATATAATACAACTTAGGATTTGATTTTTAGCTTCAATATATAGAAAAACCAAACCCTAGGGCACTCAAGCAACACTTGCTGAAAATCTCATCACCCTTCTTTCAACTTTTATCACTCAAATTTTCTTTTTTTTTTTCCTTAAAATTTTTCCAAATTTTTTTTTATGTTTACCACATCCCTTCTCTCTAATTTTAGCCAAAAATCTCAGTAGGAAACCATTTGAGACATCCCTTATAAATAGGGGACCAAGATACATCACATGGGATGAAGGGGCGCCCACCTTTGGTGCTCCAACTTCCTACATGCCAAATAAATTCACTGAGTGAATTTTTGGCATTCTAGATACTTGAAGTAGAAGTACTCTTCCTTCTCTATGTACCATAAAAATCTCATTAATTTTTGGCATCAAAACATAGGAGATCTGGTTTGAAATTTAAGGCAATGTGTATTAGTTAAGAGCCTTCTTTAAGAAGGACTCTTTACTTCACACACCAAAATAAGGGGCCGGCATTTATTTTTGTGTGTGGGTTCTAGTGGGTGTAGAGGACTCCTTCTCCACTTGAAACTAGTCTAAGTTGGATAAGGATCCAATTTAAATTGACCCAATCCCATTAGGTCAAAGCCAACTGGTCTAGGTTAGCTCAAACAATTTGATCTAAATTAATTTAGAAACTTGGGTTAATACAATGTGCTAGCATATCAAATTAATCTATAAAATTTATATTAAACTCTAATTAGATCAGACCAAAGTCAAATCCTAAAGTGTGTGACCTATTGAGTTTTAAATCTAGCCAGCAGTGGACCCAGACTTTCAACGTAACCCTAATCCGATAAGATTAGGTCATCCAAAGAGTCCCAATCAACTTGGACTCTTCCAAATTGACTCTAAAATTAAACTCTTTTAATTTTGATAAATTTATAAGTTAAGATTGATATCTAGCAATATGTCATGACTATCCGAAAGATTTAAAATTTTGATAAAAAATTATCAAAATACCCTTCAGTGGTAAGTTCCCGTGTAATTCAATCCTTCAGTCAAATAGCATCCCAGATGAGCTGTGGGTATGAAAATATGTCAAATTCAATTACTTATTAGTATGTATCTTGATCAGAAGGTGATGATTTAGTTGATGATATATTAAAAAAATTTTTCTAATTATCATCTTGTTTTGGCCAAAGATTTTTGAATCAACGACCTATGAGATCACATAGGATGTTCACTCCCCTTATTAGGAGTAACTGGTCCCTTATTAATCACTCACAACCTCCATGCACTCTTCACTATATCCAAAACACCCCATACAAGGATCAAAGAACTAAGTTAGGTAGTGAATCAAAATATGGATTCAAGTACATAAGGTACCATGGTGACCTCAGATCTAAGGATCACATACATAACTCCCACTAGAGAAATATCAGTTGACATATAAATAAGACTCCATCTAATATTCTCTCGCAGGTCAATTCAGTAAACTCATTCTCTAATGAGCACCCTATCCTTGTATTAGTATCATCATACAAGTCATTGTGAGATCAACCATCCTCATTTCTGAGCATACATAGGACATGCCAGTCTTATCGATATCATTGATCCCCGACTCAATGTACCAATGATTAAAAATATTTTAGGTTAGGGCTATCAAGAAATTAAATCTCACTGGCATGACATAATCATGGTCCTAAAACTATTGCCCAAACCTATGGGGTTCATTATAATCTTAAAATAATTAAGATGCAGCATATAATGAAACAAAAATATCTTATTTTATTAATCATAAATATCAATTACATAAGTCTGAAAGATAAATTACAATAAACACCCTATCTCATCCTATATGCGATTGGCTTGTAGGCCATTATTTTTTCACACACAACACCATCCAGTGGTCCACAAGGGAGGTGCTAATCAAAAGTTTGCATGGAGAAAAAATTAGATAAAATAAGGTGTGACACATGGATAAGAGTCCTTAACAATATGGACTCTTATATAAGGCACATAGATTAGGGTCAACTAGGTTTCCAACTTTATCCAATTTTCATGAGAAACTCATAAAGTGATTTAGCCATAGAAGGACCCCTCTATGCCTAGAATCAGATCACAAACCTTCATAATTTTTTTTCATCATGAAATAATTGGATAGGAATGAGAAAAGGGGCATCCCGTCCCATGGGACAGCAACACAAGATAAACCCCAGTCTTTGGTGCATGAAATATAGGTTTTATGGTGCTAAGTCTTTGGTTCAACCAGCTAAGAGTTAACCCAACTTAGGATCAAATCTGATTTGATCTTAATTGAATTTAATTAGCCAAATCTGAAACTAATTTCGAATTCGATTCGAAAGTAGGAGCTAAGATTTGCAACATATACTAGTATGTTCATCCTGCAAATATGATCTAATTTAATTAGACTCTTGATCAATTTTCTTTATGTGTGATCTATTAGGTTCCATATCTAGTCAATAGTAGATCCAAGTGTAAGTTGACTTGATTTGATTAGAATTCAATCTAATCGATTTAGATTAAATCGAGCTAATCTGATTTCAGCAATAGAACCCTTTCTAATTGATGATCGAATTAAACTCTTTAATTTGATTAAATTTATAAGACAAAATTGATATCTAGCAATGTATCATGTCTATCTAAAAGATTAAGATTTTGATAGAAATATCAAAAATATCCTTCAGTGAAAAGTTACCATGCAATTCGATCCTGCGATCAACCTGCATCCCAAATATGACTCTGGATATAGAATCATGTCAAATTCAATATTATATTTATTTTTTTTTAATCTTATGATGATAATTCAATTAATGAAATATTAGAAATTTTTTTCAATTTTTATCTTATTTTGATCAAAGACTCCCTAAATCATCAGTTGATTAGAGCAAGGAGGATGCGATCTCTTCTTACCAGGAGTGATCGATTCCATGTTGACCTACTCACAATCTTCATATACATTTCATCATATCCAAAACATCCCGTATATGACAAAGTCATGAATGAGTATGAACCAAAATATGAATTCATGTATACAATGTTCTATAGTAGTCTCAGGTCAAAAGATTATGTGCACAACTCCCACTATAAGAAAATATCTTTTAAGGATAAGTTGATTTCATATGATATTTCTTAAATCGAATCAATTCAGTGAATTCATTCTCTAATGAGCACCCACATCCTTATATTAGTGTCTCATACAAGTGGCTTATGAGATTAGCCACCCTCTCCATCGAGCATATATAGGAAGTGCCAGTCTATCCGGAATATTGATCCCCTACTCAATGCTCCTATGACTAGAAATATTCTAAATCAAAACTTTTAGGATTTTAGATCTCATAGATATGATCTCATCATCATCCTAAAGCTATTGTCCTGATTTATAGAGTTCATCATAATCATTATAAAAATAAAATACAGCCCATGATGAAAAATAAATGCCTTTGATTTATAAAGTATCAATTACATGAGTCTAAAAAATTACAAGAAAAATTCATCAAACTATAAATTTTGATTGGCTTGTAAGGTATATTCCTTTCACCAATGACCTTGCTTCTTACAATAAAAGCACTCTGCCTGACTTCGGTCGGCCTTGAACTTGGGCTTCTAGGTCGACTCCCAGCCCTTTGCATCTTTTTATTCTTCTTTTTCTTTCTCTTCTTAAAGGAATGATGTCCACCCGAAAAAGATCCTCCCACTACATTCACCATCTCCTTATGGAACTGGTGATCTTTCTCAAAAGTCTGTAGCAACCCGAACAGACCATGGTAGTTAACTACAGGCTTCATCATTCAAAAATAATAGAGAAATGGCAGGTAGGATTGGGCAGAGAGCTCCGGATCACATCCTTCCCAAGCTGTTCATGCAAGAGAAAGTCAAGCTTGCTCAAACGCTTGATCTATTCGATCATGTATAATATATGATTGGTGATCGATGCTCCTTCCCTCATCTGAGTGTTCAAAATAGCACAACTAGTCTTGTACCACTCAACATCATCGGGAGTACCAAAAGACTCGTTCAACATCTTGAGCATATCTTCTGAGTAAGCTTCTTCAGATTTTTGACTGAACTCATCGTCTATGGCAGCCTGCATTATGCAATGCATCATGGTACAGTCGTTGAGTCACTTCAAACAAGTATCTCGATTCGCACCACGAGCATTAGAAACAAACTCCTCAGGTGCCGAATCTGTAAAGACATACAAAATCCGCTCGTACTCCAAGACTACTTTTAACTTTCGATACCAGTTATCATAGTTGGGTCCCATCAATTTTTCATTATCCAATCGTGATCGAAGCGACAAATTTGAGGCCATAATTGTACAAAAAAAAATAAAACCAAATCAGTATATAAATTAATTAAGCCTAAAGATATGGACTTTAGTCTAAAATTTTTTTCACTATTTTATATGAATTGGTAGCCTCTACCTCTAATTCGAGGAATTACCTTAATTCCTTAGCGGGTACTAGAATCCACACGGACTATACACGAGCTCGACTTTGGCCAGCTCATCCATATGCATCCATGGGTAGGTTCTTTAACTAATTATTTTATCACATAATTTTTAATAATTGATTTAGCCCTAGGTAACTTTTCAGTTGATTTTGGTCTTCTCTACAAGCCTTAGTTAGGTCCGACCATTGATATGATCATACTTAAAAATCTAACTACCAAATGATCAGACTCGATTTTGACCGGCTAACCTGATCACTTGCTAGAGAGACTCGACTGAGTCATCATATTATAAATGATAATTTC
This sequence comes from Elaeis guineensis, assembly GCF_000442705.2. Lineage (NCBI taxonomy): Eukaryota > Viridiplantae > Streptophyta > Magnoliopsida > Arecales > Arecaceae > Elaeis > Elaeis guineensis. The sequence goes on along the minus strand of NC_026006.2, from coordinate 24,204,618 downwards.
AATAGCAGATGAGCACCAAGCCTTTGGGCCTCCAATGATCATCATACTAATGGACTCATTATCATCCAACTTAATGGGAGGCTATGATTTAGTTATCACCATAACTATCTTATTTTAGAGATCTAATAATTTAAAAAATTTAATTTATAAATTAAGAGAAGAGAAGAGATCAACCAATAAACTACTATCCTCCCACTGACTTCATCAAGTCATTCAATTGGATTAGTATCATGCTGGTTGAACTGGCACTTAGATCAGTCACATTGATCAACCTAAATGGTATGGATCAACTCGAATCACTTAACAGTCTAATCAAAATATAATCCACCAAATTGGTCAGGTAAGTGAGATCCATGGGAGGATATGTTAAGCTTACCTTAGACACCATCAAAATAGCCAAGTAAGCCACTCCCAATTAAAAACTACCAATCGAAATGCCAAACTTACCTTAGACATCAATTGATTAATTAGTTTTGATTTGACCAGCCTAATGATTCAGATTCAACCACTGAGCCACAATCAAAATCTATTTGGTCTAATCAAAGATATAGACTTGATCATCTATAACTATTATATTGGTTCCAGAGAAATCCTGATTTAATCTAATTCAATATTTGGTTAGATTTAATCAATTTCTCTACATGATCCATTAACTCTTTGATTCTAATCTTAGGTCTAATCTGATTAAGAGGATCTAATTTGAGCTCACCCATACCCCCATGTTTTATGCAATATCATTAAATCTTAAATCATAATTCTAGATCCAATCAATTTTATACTTAATTTTTAATTAAGTTCAGCATCAACATGGATTTAGGTTGAGATTTGAAATTATTTTTTATGTAAATATTTTTATATTAAATTATAAAATCTTTTAGATCATATCTAAACTTTTTATGATGTTAAATTAAAATAATTTTAATTATTAAAATTAGATGTTATTATGTTTCTTACAACTTGTATCACATACAACCAATCTTAGAATTTCAAGATCTAAGATTTTACAGAAAAGTAAGTTCTTCTTTTCACTTTCTTTTTCATGAAACCTCACAGTAGCATCCCTATATGCCATAATAGCACCCCATTGAATAGAAGGAGAGGGTCATATAACCCTACTTGCTCTTATGATCGAACGGTCTGGTGATTATCCAATCCGAGTACTTTACTACTCAGATCATCTAATCTAACATGTATAGAACTGATCAAAAATTAGATCTGAAAATAAAACTTATTTAGATCTAATCTAAATAATATACAATCAGATCTAAATACATAAGAAATCATATCATATCGAACACTGCTCTGATACCAATTAAAAGAAACATTGACAGTTTTATGCATGTAATTTTAAAATTTTTGCAGTGGATCTTGATAGATTAAATGATTTAACCTATATTATATGCACAAGATATAATCTAAACTAGCATGCCAAGATCTATAATATGATTAAATATGAGATTAAGATCTAAAAATTAAAAATCTAGATCGATCATATCGGTGCTGTGACTAGATCTAACCCTTAGATCTAATCAAACCTAATCTAACGAGTTCAGAAATCATTATCGAAGCATGGGTTGCTAATCTCCACAAGCATATCACATGAAAAGGAATTTTTTTAGGTTGCTCATAGCCACACAAAGGAGTCCGATCTCTACAGATCATTCACACGAAGAATGGATGCTGATCAGGCTCTTTAGGAGTGCTAGCTCACAAGGATCTTTGAAGACTGATCTTCTTCTTCTTCTTTTGATCTCTTAGACATTCTAGAGAGGGAGAAAAACTAATGGAGGAAGAGAAGAGAAGAGAGAGTAATGTAGAAGAAATAACTTTCAAGGATCTTATATGGGACATCCTACTATTGGACCCCCTTTTTATAGATGGGAGTTAGGGTTTAGGGTTTGGAGGAGGCACCATAAATCTCCATGCCAACACCATATGGGGCATCCCATTTTTTCAAAATTATGTGATGGCATGAGAAAGAAATTGGATCTTTCTCACACCAACCAATATCTCAAGGAAAATAGAGAAAAAATGTTTGGGCACCACACAACTTGCCAAAGAAAATTGATCTCTTTCCTTCTTATCTCCTTATCTTTGATTCGGATCGAAATCAAATCAGGAAAGAGATAAGGATCATGACTTATCACGATTGCTGTCCACCCTCTCTGCACCCTCTCTTCTCACACCCAAAAATCTTATGCAAAACCCATTTTTGCATTAAAATAAATGGCGTGTGACTAGGACTTGAGTAAGAGAGAGTGTCCCAATTGGCTGGGACTCTTCATTTCCAATTTGATTCCAAATCAAATCAGATCTGGTTTGAACCCAATGAAAGGAAGGAACCTAATCTAATTAGAAACACAATCACCTCAATAAATTTCTAACCCAATTAAGAATTAACTAAACTCAAGTCCTGATTAAATCAGGAATAAGATTCTCTTGCAACTATACTTGATCAAATCAAACCCAATCTAAGTCAAACTGAATCCAATTTAATTAGACTTGATCCGAACCTCTTTGTTTAATCAAATTAAGTCAATTAGCAATCTAATTACTAATAAATCTTTCATTAATAGCAGAGTCCCAAGCCAGTGAAACTCTTCAGCCATTAGATCAGATCGAATCTTCTAATGTGTGTGACTCTATAGGTTAGAACTTAAGCTAGTAGTATGGGAATAACTTTCTATACTAATTGATGTCACAATCTAGCAATAGGACCAGACATTCGGATAGGCCGAAAGATTACAAAGCAATATTCTAGAACCTATGGACATATGGTTATTATATAATTCATCCCTTTGACCCTAATGCTCAAGGTGACCTAGGGTTTAACTGTCAATCCTAAAATAGTCGACCACATTGTATTTCAACCTTTTAAATTCATCACATAGATTATCTTAGCTAAGATTTTATTAAATTGAAATATACTGATGCATTAACTCCTACTTATTCAGAGGGATCAATCCCATCTTGACTCACACATCGATTTGATAAGTACTTGACTACATTCAAAAATCTTTCATCACTGAATTAAAAATTTAGATGATTCGGTACTAAAGTACAGTGAGCTGTTTATAAGTCACCATGGTGATCTCAGATCAGAGGAATACTTGTACCCATACCCTTCATGAGCTACTCATGACAGCAGAGTGCTCCGTAATTGATCACATTCAGTGCGAATGTACTCTTATATTTTACCTACATGCCATACCAGTGTCTCCACACTCCTTGTTTAAGAGGACAACCAACCCATATAGCACACAATGACCTATACTCGATATTGCTATCATCCTATTAATAGCATATCATTTAATCACAAACATATTTTAAAGACTAGATGACAAATCTTCCTTTGTCGATTAAATATAGTCCTACAAACTTTATTACAACATAGAGTTCAAATAAAATGAACAAAATATGATAAAAAAGCCAAATAATTTTTATTAATTAAAAATTTATATATAATTTATAAATATGAGCACAATCATCAATAGACTGATGATTGACTTTGGGACACAATCCCAACAAATCTTATCTTGTAGGTTTTCATAAATTAAGGAGTTTAATTTATGAGTTAATTAGAAAGAATTTTAATTGGACAACTTGGGTAGGCATGTGATTTGACCTAAATTGATTAAATCAATTCTAATCTAACTTGGTCAACATGCACTTATTCCTACTGCTAGCTTGATGTGGAAATCAATGGATCACACATATCAAAAAATTGATCAAAGAATCAATTGGATTCATTTTATGGATCAATTGAACCTAATTGGGTAGCTAATTAACAAGCTAGCACTTGTTGGCTAACTGAAGCTCCTAGCAAAATTAAAGTTGACTTAAATCTTGTTTAATTGGGCTTACCTATTTATGTAGGACTCTGATTGGATCGAGCCTAATGGGGGTAGCTAAGTTTGGGTATCCCCAAGCCTTATCCACACCCATATCAAAGAGTCCAAAGGGGCTTGGACTCTGGGTGTGCCAAGTTTGTGCGACGAAATAAAAGTAGCAAGCAAAAGGACCAAGAGTCCTTCTGCATATTAATCACTTTATTTTAAGTAGTTTTTAGATAGATAAGAAAACCTTCCCATGCCCCTTGAATTCTAATAAGATCAGGATTTTTATTTGAATTTGTGTAAAATTTTGAATGGATGCCAAACATAGATGGGACACCACAAAAATTAATATGCTGAATTGATTAGTTCGGTTAAGAGGTTTTGAGAAATTCTTTTAATCTAAAACTAAGACCCATGTGAGGCCCTCTCAGCTATCTATCTGGGTGGCACAAACTTTAAAATTTTTCATGGCTAGATGGGGCGTCAAACACCCCTTAAATCTTGGCACGTGTGGGATGAAGCAACAAGAGGAGTTGCATCTTCACGCCAGAATTTCTTCTCATTGGGATATAGTCATGCCTCAAAATTTGTGCCATCAAAGCCTTGTTTAAAGATCTTTCCAAGTGGTGAAATCAATTTTTTTTTTTGATTTAAGGAAGGGCATTGATCCCATCTCAGATTGCAGGCAAACACGAGCAGAACCTAAATCAATGTATCTGAAAATTAAGTCCTCAAATAAGTACTTAATTTTCTAATATGCTGATTTGAGAGACACGTGAACAGGCATATCTAAACCCTTTCCTGTGCCCCTTCTCCTTCTATAAATGGGACTCATACCAAGAGTCCAAGGCATTCAACTCTTAAACAAATCAATTCCTCTCTCTTCCTTGTCTTATTAGGACATAGTTCTTCTATTAAGACAAGTCTGCTGATTTTAAGACAAAGCTTAGGAAGAGAGTAGAAGATGATTTAGAAAATAAAAAGAGTAAAGAAAATAGGCTAAGGATTCATCTGAGAGGGGTCTTGATCTAGGTTAGGCTAAGATCCTCAATTGGTGAAGCAGTTCATAGACAAAGTTCTATCAGAGTAATTTTTTGATCAACTTTTTGTGTTGATCAACGTTGGAGGACCCACAGTTGGGGACTTGTGGAATTAATTACCGGCTTCTTCCCTTTCTTCATCAACTTAATAGGTATGAGTTCTATATCTATTAGCTATTTTGACTATATGATTAAGGGGGTCCTAGGGTTTTGGATTCCATGAGACCTGAGTTTCAAGAAAATTTTTTGAAATCTATCTTCCATTGCACTCCCCAGAACCCAACATCAATCACCAAAAGGGACCATGTGGCACCATCTAATGGCTGCCAACATCAGAGGTTAACCTAAATTAATGTCCAATTAATTTGGTTCAATAATTAAATCAAGTTCGAATTGAATTCAATTCAAAAGTAGAAGCTAGGGTTAGTCATATGTGCTAGCATGCTCACCACTAACGAATTAGATCAATTGATCCAATCAACATTATCAAATCAACTCTTTGATCAATTTTTTTATATGTGTGACCTATTGAGCTCCACATCTAGCCAGTAGTAGGTCCGAATGTATCTTGACCTAATTTGATTAGATCCATTCTTAACTGTCAGGTCCAATTCATGCCGACCCAAATTCAATAATTAAAAAACCTTCTAATTAAAGAATGAATTAAAATCATTAATTTATCCAAACCTACAAATCAAGATTGATATCTAGCAATGTATCATGACTACTCAAAAAATATAAAATTTGATAGAAATATTAAATATATCATTCAATGGCAAGTTACCATGCAATTCAATCTTTCGATTATCCTACATCTCGAATATATTTATGAGTATGAATTTATGTCAAACTTAAACACATATTCTTGTCGATTCTCCATCAATTAGTGATAACTCTAATGAAGCATTAGAAATCCTATCTAATCTTCATTTTGCTTTAGCCAAAGTCTCCTCAAGTTATCTAAAGATGAGAATACATAGGATGTCATCTCTTTTACTAAGAGTGATCGATTCCTTATTGACCTACTTACAACCTCCATACACACTCCACTGTATTCAAAACATCCTATTCATGACTTAATTTTATGATTGAGTATGAACCAAAATATAGGTTCATGTGCACAATGTTTCATGGTGGCTCCGGTCTAAGGATCACTTGCACAACTCCCACTTAAAGAACCATCTTTTGACATACATGTAAGGCTCCATAAGATATTCTCTATCAGTGAGTTAATTTAGTGAACTCATTCCTTAATGAGCACGCACATCTTTATATTAATATCTCCACACAAGTAACTAGTGAGATCAACCACTCTCTTCATCAAGCATACATAAGTTGTATCAGTCTATCCAGAATATTGATCTCCAACTTAATACTCTCATGATCAGAAATATTTAAAATTAAAATTTTAGATCTCACAGATATGACCCATTCATGTCCCCTAAAGCCATTGTCTTAATCTTTGGGGTTCATCATAATCTTTAATATAGAAAGATGCAACTGAAATGATGAATCATAAAATCTCAGTTTATTAATATCAAAATAAATGTCATTATATTAGTTGGAAGAAGATATAGAAAAGTCTCATCACATCATCTTTGTGATTGGCTTATAGGGCACTTATTTTTTCATTACCGTTAGACTTTAGATTAGTATGAAAAGACTGCTATTATGTACCTGTAGCTAGTCGAAACTTGATTTCTGTATCTGTTGGAATTTGGGGTTTAGTGCATGCATATGTATTTTAAAAATTTTATTTTCTAAACACCATAGTGGAGAATAAGATTAAAATACTTTTAATCTGGATATGCATATATGAAAATATAAAACCATATGGTCTATCTCATATGCCAAAATTGATATATACTGAAATTCAGATTATGATCAAATCACATACCTATTTTGTAATTTTTTTCTTCGAATCTGGATCTGAAAGAGAAGAGATTTTCTCTTAGCCATACAAGTGTCCGACCTCTATGAGTATCCACTTGAAATCAGTTTGGAATAGTCCTCTTTAATTTGAATTTTGGTTCTCCCAAAATTTAGCGTACTGAATCTAAACGAAGCCTAGATCACGATCAACGCTTGATCTTTCTCCTTGATCTTCTTCTTCTCCTCTTCTCTAAAGTTTCTCCTTGCTTTATGCTACTATAAAACATTAGCAACCAGCAAATTATGGGATGCCCAACACCTTGGGTGTGGAACTCCTTGGGACTCACATCCCAAGTGATGAGTCATGTAAATCGCCCAAGAGAAGAGAAAGGGAGAGGAAGAGAGGGCGTGAGGATAGCCTTTGGGTATGAAGGATTGCTGGTTTGGATGCTCTAGGGACCTCAGGGGAGATTTCTTTAAATAGGCATAAGGATTAAATCCTATTCAATCTCATAATATAAGTCCTACTTGCATTAGGATTCCTATTAACTTAAGTTATCCAACTTATATTAGGAAGCCCATTAGGCGCCAATAATTGGAGACCTTGCATCCATAATTAGACACCCCAAAACATACCCAAGAGACATCCCATAAGAGAACTAAAAGTCCTCTAATCAATGGACACGCCCAACTTGATCAAATCAAGGTGGCGCCCAAAAATAACTATCAAAAAAATTAATTAGGGACTTGCACTCTTAATTAATTTGATCAATAACCTTAGACACCTAATAATTAAAGTCTCATGAATCTTATTCATATAGGTTATTAGCAGATAATTAAGTTAAAATTATCTTATCAAATAAGTAATCCCAACTAAAAGAAGAACTGGATCCAACCTTGTGCTAGCAAGGTTATCATAAATCCAATAGATTTTTTTAAACCCAATTGACACTTCATAAGCTCAATTACTAATTTCAAACCTAATTTCTTTGTTATGTGACCCCATAGGTTCAATTCTATCTAATAGTGAGATACACAATGATCTCTATTATTATATCATTGAAACTCTTTTCAATGAGTTGGAACAATTTCACTCTAACTCAACAAGGATTGTCGAACCAGAACAATCCTAGTGAGCTCTCACAATCCACTAGTGACACCTAGCAGTATGTAGTGACAACCCAGTAGAACTGAAATAAAACTCTAGAAGTAGTTAACGTATGATTCAGTCCCTCTATCATGAGTCTCGACTAGATGGCAGGTCATAGATAAATCGTCAAACCTCAACATCAATCATATGATAGATTCAATTAGCTCAAGTCTAGTTGTGACTTCTATAGAAACTCTTTTCCATCAATCACACTACTATGGCTATAGATTCTTGGACTTAGCCTTTCAAATCTCATAGGACTACTTCTCTCTATCAAGATCGATAGATCCCATCTTGATGCACACCTTACTCCTACAGTGGATCAACTATCATCAACATCCACTGTAAGGGCTCATTGAGACCCATGTTTATGTGTCAGTCAAACTTCAGCAGCCTCACTGCGAGTAGCAGTACCATCTCAAGTCAAAAGATCAGTCACACAACTACAGTATTAAGATAATCACTGATGATCAAATAAAAATTCAAGTGATCTCTCATATGATCACACTCCGTACTAGTTATTCTCTAACAACCATCCGCACTCGTCGCCCTGTGTCTCTACATAGTAGATTAAAGACTCATCTATCCTGAAAAAAGTGATTTGTATATTAGTCTATCCAGATCTATCACCATCCTCGTAATGATCCTATAATCAAGAGTATTTAAAAATTAAATACATGTCTCAAATTCTCAACACCTTGAGAATATGTATCATAACTAATTTCATGAATGATTCAAGAATAAATCACACTTGAATGAAAAGAAATTATCCTTTTATTGATCATATCAATATATTAAGTACAAAATTATGCCTTAGATTTATTATAATATGTCAGCCATATTAGCTTCTAGGTCATACATCTAACAATCTTCCACTTGGACTAAAGTCAATTGGCCATAAATCTAGGTCCCATCTTCTTAAGGTGGACTTCTATTTTTGGTTGGTTCAACTGCTTAGTCAGCAGGTCTACCACATTGTTCGTGGAGTCTACTCTTTGCACCTCGATATATATTTTTTAAGGTAGTTGCGTATATATGAAAATGCCGCTCAATATGCTTAGATTTTTTATGAGACCTCAGCTCTTTAGCAAATGCTATGGCTCCATTGTTGTTACAGTACAGTGATATGGCATCCAATATCATAACCTCCAATTCCGCAACAAACTTTTTGAACCAGAACCTTCCTTTGCAACATCCGAAGCAGTGATATACTCAGCCTTCGTGGTAATCCACTATGATGGGTTGCTTGAAACTCTTCCAGCTAACTGTACCACCATTGCAAATAAATACATATCTTGATGTAGATTTTCTATCATCAGGATCAGACATGAAGTCTGAATCAGTATAACCCTCGACTCGCAACTCAGAATCACCTCCAAAGATCAAGCATAAATCTTTAGTCCTTCTTAAGTACTTAAGGATGTTCTTCATAGCTATCCAGTGCTCCTCATCTGGATTCGACTGATACCTGCTCATGACACTCACAGCAAAGGCAATATCAGCTTGAGTACATAGCATGACGTACATGAGGCTCCCTATAGTTGAGGTATAAGAAATCCTACTCATGCACTGAATCTTCTCAGATATGGTGAAAATATCATCTTGGAGAGACTAATACTATGCCTAAAAGGCAAGAGACCTCTGTTGGAGTTTTTTATGCTGAGCCTCTTCAGCACCTTCTCTATGTACAGCTTTTGTGACAGACCAAGAATCCGTTTAGATCTATCCCTATAAACTTTTATTCTGAGAATATAGAATACTTCCCCTAGATCTTTCATGAAGAATTTCTTGGACAACCATCTTTTGACCATGGTCAGTATGGGAATGTCATTCCTAATAAGAAAAATATCATCCATGTACAATACGAAGAAAGTGATCGTACTTTCACTGACCTTCTTGTACACATAAGGTTGCTCTTCATTTTTGATGAAATCAAATGATTTGATTACCTCATCAAAATGATGGTTCCAATTTCGAGAAGCTTACTTTAATCGATATATGGACCTTTGCAGCTTGCAGACTCTGTGATCACCATCATCAGATGTAAAACCCATAGGCTACTCCATATAGATCTTCCTCAAGGTATCCATTCAGAAAAGCAGTTTTCACATCTATCTACCCAATTTCATAATCATAATAAGCTGCAACAGTAAGCAAAGTACAGATGGATTTCTGCATGGCTACAGGCGAGAAGATTTTCTGATTGTCAATGCCCTTGCACTGACTATAATCTTTAGCCACAAGTCTAGCTTTATAGGTCTCTACCTTACCATCGGCATCTATCTTCCTTTTGTAGATCTATTTACACATAATGGGTATGATACCCTCAAATGGATCCACTAAAGTCCAAACTTGGTTCGAGTGCATCGAGTCGATTTCTGACTTCATAGCATCTAACCATTTTTCAAAATCGATGTCAGATATCATCTCGTCAAAGATATTAGGATCATCAGTATGACCCCTATCTCCCATAAGAAATATTTTCTTTATTTCCTCCGTAAGTATATCCATGTACCTTTCAGGAGGTCGGGAGATCCTGCTAGATCTACGAGGTGGTAGAGGAACATTAGCTACTGACTCATGGACTATGAATTTCTGAGGATCTATAGCTCTGGGCTCTTCAGAGATTTTTTCTTTGAGCTCACTAACCTCCCACTGCCGCCATCCTGGATAAACTATTTTTCTAGAAATATAGCATTTTGACTCACAATAACATTGTGGTCTTATGGAAAGTAGAAGTCGTATCCCATAGATTCTTTTGGATACCTTATAAAGTGAGCTACAATAGATCTATCTTCCAACTTATCCGTCATCTGTCTTTTGATATAGGTCAGACATCCTCAAGTCTTGAGATAGCCCAGACTTAGCTTCTTACCAAACCATATCTCATATGGTGTGGTAGGAATGAACTTTGATGGAATCCTATTCAACAAGTCAATGATAGTTAACAAGGTATGTCCCCAAAGAAATAAGGGTAAATCAGTAAAGCTCATCATAGATCGGATCATATCTAATAGGGTTCTATTCTTCCTTATGGATACCCCATTGAGCTGAGGTATTCCAAGAGGGGTCCACTGAAAGACTATGTCGTTGTCCTTAAGATATCTCAAAACTTTTCAACTAAGGTATTCATTTTCTTGATTAGATCGAAGAATCTTAACAAATTTATCTATCTACTTTTCTACTTCATGCCTAAATTTTTTGAACTTTTTAAAGACCTCAGACTTATATTTTATGAGATACACATATCTATACCTAGACAGATCATCAATAAAGATAATGAAGTAGGTATAACCACCTCTGGCCTACACATCAAATGGCCCATACACATCAGTGTGTACTAGGGCAAGTAGCTCTGTGGTCTTTTCCCTATGTCCTACATAGGACAACTTGGTCATCTTTCCTCGAAGGCAGGATTCGTAAGCTAGATATGACTCTGGTTTAAAAGAGCCAAAGATCCCATCCTTTTTCAGTTTATTTATTCTGTCCTCTCCAATATGGTCTAGTCTATGATGCTACAAGTACTTCAGGTTAATTTCATCTTGGGATCTCTTTTGGCCTATGGTACTCACTATTTGCTCGTTTAGGTTCACATTCGCATCAACATGCAAGTGATAAAGATTTTCAATTAAAAGATCTCGTGCAATCAATTTATTTCATAAATAAATAGAATAAAAATTTTTATTAAAATAAATTCAAAACCTTCTTGTGCTAACACAGATACGGAAATTAAATTTTGACTAACTACAGGAATATAATAATAGTCTTTCAAATCTAATCTAACACCAGATGGTAATCAAAGAGGGTAGGTGCCAACGACCTCTGCAGCAACCTTTACTCTATTACCGACCTGAAAGATCATGTCACCTTTCCTCAACCTCCTACTTTCTATCAAACCCTGCATTGAGGTACATATATGAGCACTCGAGCCAGAGTCTAATACCCAACTAGAAGTAGAAGAAACTGTTAAGCTAGATTTTATTATGAGCATACCTTTGAAAGATTTATCACCCTTTTTGATCTTTAGGCTCTCCAAGTATTTTGGACAGTTCCTCCTCCAGTGGTCTTCTACATGATAGTGGAAACACTTTCCACATGCCTCAGCTGCCTTTGGACCATTCTTCTTTGTTTTGCTCTTTTTCTTCTACTTCTTCATGGATTTAGCCTTCTTTCTTTCAGTAGACTTTCTCTTGAAAGAAGTCTACTCCATAGCGAGAATAGTGCCTCTTGAACTCTTCAAAGTACCCTCCGTGGTAACCAACATATTGACAAGTTCAAAAATAGTGCAGTCAAATTTGTTCATATAAAAATTCATAATGAATTGACTATATGAACTGGTAAGGGATTGAAGGATCAAATTCATCTGTAATTCCTTTTGCATTTTTAGTCCAAGCTTCCCAAGCTCCTCAATGTCCTTGATCACTGTCATACAGTGCTCATGGACAGACTGCCCCTCGTGCATCTTCAGATTGAAGAGTCTCTTGGATACTTTGAAGCACACAGTATAGCTCTACTCACCATACAACTCTTGTAGGTGAGTGATCATGGTCTGAGCAGTGGACATATGCTCATGCTGACTTTGCAATTCGTTTGACATAGACACCAACACATAACACTTGATCCGACTGTCTTCATCCGTTCACTTCTTAAAAGCAGCTCTTTGCTCAGCAGTAGGATGGTTTGGTAGCACAACGGGATCCTGATCAAGAATATGACTTAACTTTTCTGAGGTCAGGACAATCCTGAGGTTTATGAGTTAGTCTTTATAATTAGCACCGATCAAATGTTGATTTCAAGGATGCTAGCTAGAGGATTTGAGGCTGACATTATGGTTTAACTGTGAGAGTAGAGATTCAAGTTAAACTTTTGTACTTAATATTTATATTTACTTCTAGAGATTTTAAGATGCAAACAATGACTCTCACTAATTTATCAGATCCCTCCACTCTCTAAGAAGAAAACAAAAATCCTAACATGACAAAAGATTCCTAATGGATGCTGCGGTCCCATCGATGACATGCACTTCACCTAATAGTTATTGGTAACATGCACACCGATGCATAGGCAACTCTTTGCCTAGATACTTCACTAAGCATGTTGTTGCGACTTGATCTCTAAGTTATGTGGGCTCACCTAATAGTTATTGCCCACACTTCTTAGTTAAGCCCGACCCATCGTTCACAAGCAAGTGTAAGGCCGTCATTGGGTCTCTCATGTTAGATGAGTGTCCTAGATGCCAGATTGGCTGACACATTCTTGTACAAATCTAAGGGTAAATTTATAATTTTGACTATAAATCAATAAATGGGTTATTCTTCTATCACATTGTGTACATTGTGTCTGTGATACATCCTTTGAGTTAGTAGGATGTCAATTCATATTTTCAAGAGTTGAAAATTTAAGGCATGAATTTACATAACTAACTCATAAACAGCTCCTGACCATAGGATCATCATGAGGATGGTGATTGATCCGGAAGATTGGTGTACGATCGCTTTCTTAGGATAGATGTGTCTTGAGTCTACAGTGTGGAGATATCGAAGTGAGAGTACAAGTATTCATTGAGAATAAAAGTACTGAGCGTGATCACCTCGAGCAGTCATAAGAAAGTCTACCTTCTCGTCGATGACTAGCTCGATGCTGCAGCTGTGTCTAGTTCTTTGACCTGAGGTGCATCGATAGTTCATCTTGAGTGTGTTATAGTTTGACTACATCATAACTCGATCTCCTAGCCATTCGAAATCTTGAGGTGTATGTTGGCTATAGCATATTCATTGTAGGAACTAGGTCGCACCAAGATGGGATCTATCAATCTCGATAGATGAGAGTAGTCCTATGGTGATTGAAAGATCGAGTCCTTAAGCCCATGGCCATGACAAAGTGAAATAATGAAAAAACATTTTTCATTAGGATTTCACATCAGACTCGGATCGATCGATTGATTCATATGACTGATGTTGGATTTGACGAGTTCACCTTAACCCTAATTCAGTCGGGACTCATGATAGAAGAACTCAATCACACAGGTAGCTGCACCGAGAGGTTCATCTTTAGTTCTGATGGGTTGCCACCGTATACTGCTAGGTATCACTGGTGGATTTTGAGAGCAATTAGAATGATCTTGATGATCGATCATTCTAATTGTATGAATCAGAAGAGTTCTGGTCTATCGAAAGGAGTTTTGATGATGTCGATGATGAGATCACGACATATCTCATTACCATACAAAATTGAACCTAACTGGGTCATACTAACAAATGTTAGGATCTGAATGTCATCAATTGGGCTAGCCCAATTGATTTGGATTAGATCCAATTAGGTTTAAGAAAATCATGCTAGCACTCGATTGAGACTAACTTTCTCCTCGTGTAATCTTTTCTATCTCGACTGAGCCAAATATGATTTGACTCATCCAGGGAACCTTGAGAAGATTTCTCTCAGTCTAAATGAATCTTGTCTAGCTTAAAAAAGTTTTGTCATAATTCATGAGATGAATTTAAGACAACACCTGCTAATTCCTATCACCTGCCATTTTCATTTTAGGACATCTGTCAATTGTTGACATATGGGTCTTAAACTGAAGGCCACTTGGTAAGAGCTCATTGGAGGATTTTTTTGGAGTGTCCACATGCCAAATTCACATTAAATTAGGTGTCATAATCAGATTATGGTGTGAGCTCAATTGGATTAAGTGGACGCCCCAAGTGGATAAGGATGGAGAGTCTTGATCAACATGGACTAGTTGGTGCAACCTTCCTTTGTGCTTATCCAAAGATGGTGCCAACATAGGAGAGAGAGTGGGGGTTCTTATCTAATGTGATCAGATGATATCACTCCATCAATCAATTTTTTTTTGAATTTATTGAAATTTTTTGATTGGTCGAATGATGTGGCACTGCGCAGTGCAGCAGGGTCTATATAAACCCTGTCTGCGCCTAGGGTTTCATATGATTGCACCAAACCCATCAAAGCTGCCACCCCCTTTCCTCTTCTTCATGTCCCATCTGTAGCTCTCCCTCTCCTCTTCACGTCCAAGGAGTTGGACGTCCATCTGGCAAAGGTCTAAGGCGTGGTGACACCTTGAACAGGAAGGCTGCAGGACTTCTTCGACAGGCTACTGCTCCAACTTCAGAAAGAGTTTTGAAGTATTTTAAAATCAGATTGAGATCTAATTTTTGGAGCAAAAATTTATGAGGAGAAGATGATCCAGATCCTATCTGAGTGGATACGGGTAGAGACCAGACGATTGCGTGGCTAAATCAGAATGTCAGGCTTGCTGCGATCATCTACAGGGTAATCAGATTACCCTTGAGGTATTTCATGTTTCCTCATGTTTTAGATTTATTTTAGAATTAGTATCAGATAATAAAATTAGACCTAAAGATTTAGATCTGAAATAAATATATGATAAATTTTTTAAAATTATTCCATCCTAGATTTGATGAAATCTGGAAGATTCCTACAAGGAAAAAGGTGATTTTTCCTTCACCTCACCTAACAGTTATTGGGCCCAACCCCATCCTTATCCTAGAGCAACTCTTTACTAATAAAGTGGTTGCGTGTTCCCAATGCAACTAAACCACCATAACCAGTCGAGAACAATCAACGCTGGTAGCAAGCCCGCACATCTACAACGGTGGAAGACCTATGGACTTAATATTTATGGAGAGATTTAGATTTAAATCTCATCTAATCAGTCATCATATGATCGATATAACTGGCATGGGCTAAACCAAACCACTAAGCAATCTAATTCAAGAACCAATCTTTTAAATTGGCTAGATAAGTAGAGATTGGTGGGAGTCCCCCCGTTGCCTTCCTAAGATACCAATAAATTGATCAGATCGGCTAACAAAATCAATTAAATAATCACATCTCATTAACTTGCCTTAGATACCAATAGGTCGATTGATCAGAATTGGTTAGCTCAAGCGAATCGAGCTCAAACCAACGAGCCAAATTAGGTCCTTAAGTTAATGATTCTACATATGAGATTCAATCAATTTGATCAACAATAATTGTATGATCATTAACTTAATTGATCTAATCTTTACCAACACTTGACTTGGTTTGATCAATTACTTAATCAAGTTAGACCCATATGACTCAAATCAAAAATCTTAAATGCAATCCTCTGACATGACCTAATTTATGATTTTTTTATGACCAAAATCCTCATGCACAAACACAAATTTTAGATTCTAAAATCATATCTTAGATCTAAATTCATTGCATGAAAATAAGTTTTAAAATATAAAAATAATATTTAGATTTTGACATACAAACATATATCACATATATGCATGTAAAGTCAGATCTAAACCAAATTTTAGATATTAGCATGATATCATATATCTCATATATTAATCATAGATCAGATTAAAAGTAAATTTATGATCTAAATATACAATCATATATCATATATATAAATCAAAATTTAGATCATATAAAAATTTTAGATTTTATGCATGCATCTATGTATCACATGAACATGAACTAGAACTCTTTTGATATCAAAATTCAGATCTATGCATGCAATTACATATCAATTATATGTTCTAAAATTAAATATAAAATTAAATTTTAGATTAGAAGATCCATCTATACATCTCATGTATCAAAGAAAAATCTAATTTTAAATTTTTTTTCAAAAATATGTATATCAAAATTCAGCATATGAAAATCCATGGCTCTGATACCACTATTGAAATTTGGGGTTTGGTGCATGCATAGTTATTTCAAAAATTTTATTTTCTAAACACTATAGTGGAGAATAAGATTAAAATACTTTTAATCTAAATTATGTATGCATAAAAATATAAAATCACATGGATCTATCACATATGCTGAAAATGATGTATACTAAAATTCAGATCACATACCTGTTTCGCAATCTTTTTCTTCGAATCTGGATCTGAAAGAGAAGAGGTTCTTTTTTAGCTGTACAAATATCTGACCTCTATGAGCATTCACTTGAGATCAGCTTGGAACAGCTCTCTTTAATCTGAATTTTGGTTCTCCCAAAATTCAGCCTACTGAATCTGAATGAAGTCTGGATCGCGATCAATGCTTGATTTTTCTCCTTGATCTTCTTCTTCTCCTCTTCTCTAGAGTTTTTCTTTACTTTGTGCTACTACAAAATATCAACAACCAACAAATTATGGGATGCCCAACACTTTGGGCATGAAACTCCTTGGGACTCGCATCCCAAGTGATGGAGCATGTAGAACGCCCAAAAGAAGAGAAAGGGAGAGGAAGAGAGGGTGTGGGGATAGTCTTTGGGCATGAGGAGCTACTGATTTGGATGCTCTAAGAACCTTAGAGGAGGTCCCTTTAAATAGATATAAAGATTGAATCCTATTCAATCTCATAATATAAGTCCTACTTGCAGTAGGATTCCTATTAACTTAAGTTATCCAACTTACATTAGAAAGCCCATTAGGCACCAACAATTGGAGCTCTTACACCTATAATTAGATATCTCAAAACACACCCAAGAGATGACCCATAAGAGAACTAAAAGTCTTCTAATCAATGGACACGCCCAACTTGATCAAATCAAGGTGGCGCCCAAAAATAACTATCAAGAAAATTAATTAGGGACTTGCACTCTTAATTAATTTGATCTATAACCTTAGACACCCAATAATTGGAGTCTCATGAATCTTATTCATGTAAGTTATTAGCAGATAATTAAGTTAGAATTATCTTATCAAATAAGTAATCCCAACTAAAAGAGGAATTGGGTCCAACCTTGTGCTAGCAAGGTTATCATGAACCCAATGGATTTCTTTAAACCCAATTGACATTTCATAAGCTCAATTACTAATTTCAGGCCTAATTTTTTTGTTATGTGATCCCATAGGTTAAATTCTATCTGCTAGTGAGATATATAATGATCTCTATCATTGTATCATTGAAACTCTTTTCAATGGATCAGAATAATTTCACTCTAACTCAACAAGGATTGTCGATCCAGAACAATCCTAATGAGCACTCACAATCCACCAGTGACACCTAACAATATATAATGGCAACCCAGTAGAATTGAAATAAATATCTAGGTGTAGTTAGTATGTGATTCAGTCTCTCTATCATGAGTCCCGACTAGATGGCAGGTCATAGATAAATCGTCAAACCTCAACATTAGTCATATGATAGATTCGATTAGCTCAAGTCCAGTTGTGACTTCTATAGAAACTCTTTTTCATTAATCACACTACTATGGCCATAGATTCTTAGACTTAGCCTTTCAAATCTCATAGGATTATTCCTCTCTATCAAAGTCGATAGTTCCTATCTTGATGCACACTACTCCTACAGTGGACCAACTGTCACCAACATCGACTACAAGGGCTCATTGAGACCCATGTTTATGTGTCAGTCAAACTTCAGTAGTCTCACTGTAAGCAGCAATATCATCTCAAGTCAAAAGATCAGTCACACAACTATAACATCGAGATAATCACTGATGATCGAATAAAAATCCAAATGATCTCTCGTATGGTCATGCTCAGTACTAGTTGTTCTCTAATAACCATCCACACTTATCACTCTGTATCTCTGCACAGTAAATCAGAGACTCATCTATCTCGAAGGAAGTAATTTATGCATCAGTCTATCTGGATCTATCACCATCCTCATGATGATCCTATAATTGAGAGCATTTAGGAATTAAATACATATCTCTAATTCTCAATACTTTGAGAATATGTATCATAACTAATTCCATGGATGATTCAAAAATACATCACACTTGAATGAAAAAAAATTATCCTTTTGTTGATCATATCAATATATTAAGTATAAAATTATATCCTAGATTTATTACAATGTGTCAGTCATATTGGCTTTTAGGTCATACATCTAATAGTATCTATACTAGCACAGGAAGATTTTGTATTCAATTTTAATAAAAACTTTTGCTCGATTTATTTATGAAATAAATTAATTACATGTGATCTTTTGACTGACAATCTTTATCACCTACATGATGATGAATGTGTAAATATAAACGAGCCATTAGTAAGTGTCATAGATTATAAATGATCTAGAGATGATGTTAACCACAGGTATATGCGGCACTTTTGATATGGCCATATTAGAGAGGATAGGATAAATAAACTAAAAAAAGATGGTATTCTTGACTCATTGAATTCAGAATCATATCCAATTTATAAATTCTACCTTTAAAAAAAAATAATTAAGTTATCTTTTGTAGGATATGAGGAAAGGGCCATTGAGATACTTATCCTAGTACACACTCATATGTGTGGCTCATTTGATACGCAGGTCATGTGTAGTGACAATTACTTCATTACTCTTATTGATGACTTCTTATGGTATAGGTATGTGTTTCTTATGAGATACAAGTATAAAGTTTTTGAAAAGTTCAAGAAATTCAGAAATAAAGTAGAAAAATAAACAAGAACATCCCTTAAGGTTCTTCAATCAGATCAAGGAGGAAAATACCTTAGTGAAAATTTTTTAAGTTATCTCTGGAAAAGTAGCATAGTTTGTAATGGACTCCTTCTGGTATATCTCAACACAAAAAGGGATATCCGAAAGGAAGAATAGGATCCTATTAGATATAGTTCGGTCCATGATGAGTTTCACCAACTTATCCCTGTATCTTTGGGGTCATGCCTTACTAACTGTTGGTTATAAAATACCCACAGCCGAAACCCTCAACGGAATCGACAGCAGCACAGCTCCGCCCGGACTCCTACGGGAGCCGGGCTCCACCGCCGACAGCAGCGCAGCTCCACCCAGACACCTACAGGAGTCGGGCTCCACCGCCGACGGCAATGCAGCTCCGCCCGAACTCCTACGGGAGCCGGGCTCCACCGCCGACAGCAGCACAGCTCCGCCCGGACTCCTACGGGAGTCGAGCTCCGCTCTCAGTATCAACTGCTGGTAAGCTCCATCCGGACTCCTGCGAGAGCCGGACTTCACCCTCAACGGAATCGGCAGCAGCGCGGCTCCGCCCGGACTCCTACAGGAGCCGGGCTCCATCGCCGACAGTAACGCAGCTCCGCCCGGACTCCTACGGGAGCCAGGCTCCACCGCCGACAGCAGCGCAGCTCCGCCCGGACTCCTACAGGAGCCGGGCTCCACCGCCGACAGCAGCACAGCTCCGCCCGGACTCCTACGGGAGCCGGGCTCCGCTCTCAGTATCAACTGCTGGTAAGCTCCATCCGGACTCCTACGAGAGCCGGACTTCGCCTTTAATGTTAAATTGCAGGAGGACTTCGCCCGTGCTCTTACGGGAGCCGAGCTTCATCTTTGACGCCGACGACTACAGCCGCAAGCAGACTCCGCCCAGACTCCTACGAGAGCCAGGTTCCGCCCGCAACTTCGGCTCCGAGAGGGTTCCGCCCGGACTCTCCCGGAAGTCGGGCTCCACCCACGACCCCAACCGCCAGGAGGACCTCTCCCGGACCTCTACAGAAATCGGGCTCCGGCCGTTGCCGAGCTTCAATCGACAGATCCGCGCCCCCTGACAGGCCATCAAAATGGCCATGACCCTGCTCCACTTCCTGTGGCAGACTCCACACAGTTCCATCATTCCCTGACAAGCCGCAGTAACCATCGCCACCCTGCTCCACTACCTGTGACAGATTCCGCACAGCTCCACTATCCCCTGGCAGGCCACAATAACGGCCACGAACCTGCTCCACCTCCTGCGACGGATACCATGCGATTCTCCTATCCGCTGGCAAGTCACGACAACGGACGCTGCTCCACCCCTCATAACAGATTCCTCGTGGCGAGCCGCGGTGATGGCCACGTGTCTGCTCCACTATCTTTCGCAATCAATTCCCCTGACCATGGGCGGCCCACTACCAGGCGGTTACAAACGTCGCCAGCAATCCGTTGCCTCCTCCGCCTATAAAAGGGGGACCCAGATACGTTATTCTTTAAGCTCATTTTCTTATCTCAAAACTCTGCTAAATTCTCCGTTCGAGCACTCCATTCTTGTTGAGGCAGAGAACTGACTTGAGCGTCGGAGGGTCTTGCCGGAGCAACCCCACCTCCGGTTTAGACTTTCCTTGCAGGTCCCGGCGGCGACCGCAGCTTCCCCGACTCCAGCTTATCCGGCGCAAGCAGATTTTTGCACCAACAGAATTGGTGCTACAGGAAGGGGTGTGCCTTCGCAGCACCCTTGTTCTTAAAGGAGTGTTCAACGGAGCTACCTCCGACCGTTTCTCCGTCATCCACTCCTAATCCTCCCCCGCGAGATCGACACCCGATGCCTCCGCGCAAGGCATCCACCCGGCGGTCCACGGCCTCCGCGGCCAGATCTCAGGCTCCGGCCTCCCCTTCCGTTTCTCAGCCTCCTCCTCCTCTCCCTCCGACAGCGGCGGTCGGCACGGAGCAGTTTGACTTGCTGGCGCAGCAGGTCAAAGGCCTCGTCGAGGCCGTACAAGCAATGCAGCAGCAGCAACCACAGGCATCGGCGCATCCGGAGGGGGCATCTCCGGAATGCCAGAACCCGACGGTGGGGCGGGCCACCTGGGCCAGCCGCCCCGTCCTTCCTGGGAAGGCGAATCCGAGGGTAGAGAGCCCTCAATCGGACCACGACTCCACCCCTGGAAGATCCCTGCCCCCGTTCTGCCAAAGGACCCTCGAGACTCGAAGTCGAGAGGACTTCCTGGACCGGAGGCTCCAGGAGATGAACCGGCGGATCGAAGAACTCCGCCACGCGCCTCCCGCTTATGGTGAGGATATTTGCACTGACCCCCCTTCTCCCAAATGATTATGCAGGAACCGATCCCGCCGAATTTCAAGCTTCCCCAGTTCAAAAGCTACGACGGGACGTCAGACCCGGTTGATAATCTGGAGGCCTTCCGAACGATGATGCTGCTTCACGGTGCTCCCGACGCCATCTTGTGCCGGGCTTTCTCGTCTACTTTGAAGGGAGCAGCAAGGAACTGGTACTCGGCTCTGAAGCCGGGTACCATATTCTCCTTCGATCAAATGAGCCACCAATTCGTGGCCCATTTTGTCAGCAGCCGACGTCCCCAGAAAGGTTCGGAGTCCCTCATCAACATCAAGCAGAGGGAAGGGGAGTCCATACGGGCCTACGTCAACCGCTTCAACATCGCGGCGTTGGAGGTCCGAAACTTGGACCAGTCAGTCGCCATGGCCGCCCTGAAAGGTGGCCTTCAGAAGAATGATCTCTTGTACTCCCTGGAGAAGAAGTACCCCAGGGATTTTACTGATCTACTGGCTCGGGCTGAAGGGTACGCCCGAGCGGAAGAGGCCTTCAAAATGAAGGACGAAGAGACTGCGAGGGAGCGTCAGGCGGGAGATTCTAGTAAGCCCGCAGTTGAGAGGAGGCCAAAGGAAGCCCGGCCTCGCTCCTGATCCCCTCCTGGACATAAGCGCGCCCATACTCCCCCCCGGGCACGCAGGCAGAGAAGCCCGGACAACAGGTTTCGGCGGGGTTCCCCGCCAGGGAAATTCCGCAACTACGCCCCCCTCAACGCCTCGAAGGCCCAGGTGCTGATGGAGGTCAAGGAGCAGCTCCCTAGGCCAGAGAGGATGCGCACGCACCCCAAGAAGTGCAACCCCAACAAGTTCTGCCTCTACCACTGCGACCATAGCCACGACACCGAAGAATGCATCCAGCTCCAGGACAAGATCGAGGAGCTCATCCGGCGAGGTCGACTCGACAAATTCATCCACCGCAGGCCTGAGGGTAGAGGAGACTGGCCAAGAGCCCTCCCACCGCCCGAACTGCAGAAAAGGGAGGAGCAGCCCGGGGACCGGCCTCCTATCGGGACCATTGACTCCATCGCCGGAGGGCCTCAAGGAGGAGCGGGAGAACTGTAAATATATCACTTACTATTTCATTTTGGATCTACTTTTCTTTCTAGCTAACACGCCCCTCCTACCTAACGTGGATGTATTATGACTGGATATGACCCCTCCAAAAACAATGGCCATGTCAGGAACAGGAGGAGAACCTCGTCCTGACATGAGCAAAGTTAAAGGCCCGATTCTTTTAGACCGGATGGGGGGAGAGGCCTTACAACGCCCTAATGTGCCCCCACAGCCCTGTTAGGGACAGGAGGAAAACTTCGCCCTAACTTGAGCAAAGTCAAAGGCCCGGTTCTTTTAGACCGGATGGGGGGAGAGGCCTTACAACGCCCTAATGTGCCCCCACAGCCCTGTTAGGGACAGGAGGAAAACCTCGCCCTAACTTGAGCAAAGTCAAAGGCCCGGTTCTTTTAGACCGGATGGGGGGAGAGGCCTGACAACACCCTAATGTGCCCCCACAGCCCTGTCAGGAACAGGAGGAGAACTTCGTCCTGACATGAGCAAAGTTGAAGGCTCGGTTCTTTTAGATCGGAGGGGGGAGAGGCCTTACAGCGCCCTAACGCGCCCCCACAAGCCAGGCTGGTAACGAGAAGAGAACCTCGCACCGGCTCGAGCAAAGTGGAAGGTCCGGACTCCTACGGGAGCCGGGTTCCGCCGCCAAGAAGACCTCACCCAGACTCCTACGGGAGCCGGGTTCCATCGCTAAAGAAGACTTCACCCGGACTCCTACGGGAGCCGGGTTCCGCCGCTAAAGAAGACTTCACCCGGACTCCTACGGGAGCCGGGTTCTACCGCTAAAGAAGACTTCACCCGGACTCCTACGGGAGCCGGGTTCCGCCGCTAAAGAAGACTTCACCCGAACTCCTACGGGAGCCGGGTTCCGCCGCTAAAGAAGACTTCACCCGGACTCCTACGGGAGCCGGGTTCTGCCGCCAAGGAAGACTTCACCCGGACTCCTACGGGAGCCGGGTTCCGCCGCTAAAGAAGACTTCACCTTGACTCCTACGGGAGCCGGGTTCTGCCGCCAAGGAAGACTTCACCCGGACTCCTACGGGAGCCGGGTTTCGCCGCTAAAGAAGACTTCACCCGGACTCCTACGGGAGCCGGGTTCTGCCGTCAAGGAAGACTTCACCCGGACTCCTACGGGAGCCGGGTTTCGCCGCTAAAGAAGACTTCACCCGGACTCCTACGGGAGCCGGGTTCTGCCGCCAAGGAAGACTTCGCCCGGACTCCTACGGAAGCCGAGCTCCATTTGCCACTTCTGCAGCAAGGGTTAATAATGGTGGCGAAACTCGGCCACATAACAAGGACGGATGAAAGGGAAGAGCCCCCCCCCACGACGACATCTACGTCGAACAAGCCAAACGACAAGAAAGGGTCAACAGACGATAATATCGTGTTATGCGTGGACAAGGTAACACAAAGCGCTCTTTTTTTTTTCCATTTCCAATATGCGTACTACAGGGCCAGGACGGCCAGGGAAAGAAGGATAAAATGATAAAAAAAAAAAAGTAATTACATGAAGACAAAGGAGCTCTAAGGAGGTCCTGCTCCCTCCGACCTAGGGTTATCACCTCCATCCCTCAACCAGGACCGCCTCAGGTTCTCCACTGCTTCTTCTAGTTCTTCCTTCTTCCGCAGCGTATCCTGGAGCGCCTGATGAAATTGTCGGCTCTCTGCCTCCGCTTCTCGACGCCGCTTCCGCAGAACTTCGGACTCCGCCTCTGCATCCGCGACGGCCTTCCGCTCGAGCGCCAGTTGGATTTTCACTTGTTGAAGTTCGGCTGTCTTCTCCCCAAGGGAGACGGAAATCCCTTCGACAGTGCCTCTCAGGGCTAGGAGCTCTTCGGTATCTTGGGCATTAGTAAGCTGCGCCCTAGTAACCAACTGCCTCTGGAGATGAACAACCTCGTCCGTCGTCTGACGGAATCTCCCTTTGTACTCTTCCACTTGCCGACGCCAGCTGGCCCGCTGCACATCGTGGCTCATCTCAGCATCTTGAAGCTGCTTCTGGAGGTCGGAGACCTTCTGCGACCATTTCTGCTCATCATCAACCCGCGCTGGGAGCCGAGATGAGTTCCCTTCCAGCTGGCTGATCCTCCTCTTCGTAGCCGACAGCTCCACCTTAAGGGCACTGATCCTGGCTTCTTGAGCCCAAGTTCGATCGCTGGCGCTCTTCTTACATTCCTCGAGCTCCTTTGTGAAGTTCGCCTTCCTCCGGCTGTAATCCATGATTGCCTTCACTTGGAGACTCCTAAAGTGGGCAGCCTCAGCGGCGGCCTCGAAATAGCATTTTCTCGACTCGCAGAGCTCGCCCTCCGACTTCTTCAACTTCTTCGTCAGGTGGAGGACCTCCTTTTTCAGCCGTTGGATAGTTGACTTCAGCGGGACCCCCAGGGGCAAGGGGAGTGCTTCAGCAGGGCACTG
Organism: Elaeis guineensis; assembly: GCF_000442705.2. Classification (NCBI taxonomy): domain Eukaryota; kingdom Viridiplantae; phylum Streptophyta; class Magnoliopsida; order Arecales; family Arecaceae; genus Elaeis; species Elaeis guineensis. The sequence goes on along the minus strand of NC_026006.2, from coordinate 24,179,467 downwards.
CCATCGGAAGGTGCAAACGTCAAAGACCGACTCATTACAAGAAGAAAGGCAGAAAAGGAGGAGGAGGGGGAAGGAGAGGCCATCCACAACAAGAAATTTGACTTTATTGATTAATTTTGAAGACAAACAAAAAGGAAATATGGCGATAAAATAAAGACACAAGATCGGAGGTCTCAGACCTCAGGGGCAGGAGGTGGAGAGCTCAGCGCGGGGGGTGCGACTGCGGTAGCGACGGACGAAGGGCCGACCTCGTCTTCAGACTCCTCCAGAAAGCCGAGATCGAGGTCGGGGTATCTGCTGGCCACCTTCTCTCGATAGAGCTCGAACCCCTTTGTGAACGCCTCCAGGCCGAACTGGACGTTCAGTTCCCTCATCTCTGCGGAGGCCTTGAACTCCTCCACCGTAAGGGCCCTGGCCTCCGAGACCAGAACTGGAGTTTGCTCGGCCAAATGGGCGACATCGGCCTCCGCCTTCCTCACCGACTCCTCCAAGCTTCATCTCTCCTCCTCCCGGGCTTGTCTCTCCTCTTCCCGGGCTTGCCTCTCCCTCTCCAGGGCCTCCTGGAGGGCGGCTACTTCGGCCATCTTCGCTTGAAGGCGAGCAACCTCGGCCTGGCAGCGCTCCTCCGCTTGAAGGAGGTCCCTTCTCATGCGGCTCGACGCCTCGACATAGGCAAAGAGCTGGTGCCCAATCTGCAAGGACGGATAGACAATTACAACAAAGGCCGAGTGACCATGCAAATAAACATCCGCTTACCTCAAGGAAGGACCCCAAAGAATTCCAAGCCCGCTGCTCGGGATCGGCGCGATCGATCCTCTCCACGATGTCGGACAGAATACAGACATCAAGCAGCAGCCTGATCAAGTCCTTGTCGTTGAAGGGGTTCTCTGATCCCCCCTCGGAGCAGACGGACTCGTCTGCAGTAGCTCGGTGGCTGCTCGCCCTGCGAGCCACCGATTTCCTCCTCCTCCCCGCGGCAGGCACCTCCGTGGGGCGAGCCCCCGGAACGGGGGCCCCAGTCGGCGGGCTCCTTGAGGAAGCCCGGGGGGTCGCTGGTTCGACATCCGAAGGAATGTCGATGGCCGGGGTCGCCTGGACGGGCGCAGCCAAGCTCGTCTCCTCCACCCTGGCCCTCTTCGCCGATCCGGAGGCCGTCGCGCCCTTCCTCTTCTGAGCTCTCATGGCCTTGGCGAGCATCCGCGTGGCTTCAGCGTCCATTGCTAAAAAAAAAAAAAAAAAACAACAGGAAAAGAAAAGAAGAAAGAAGAAGCGACACCGATCAGTCCAGAAAAAAAAAAAAAAAGAAGAGAGAAGAGAAAAGAAGAGAGAAAGAAAGAGGAAGAAAAGAGCGGGAAGGAAAAAAATAAAGAGAAGAAGAAGGCAAGAAAAGGAAAGATAAATACTTGCTGGATCCTGAGGGCTCAGGCCGATGTTGAAAAGAAGCTGCTCCCTCAGAAGATTAGGAAGGGAAGGAGCGGGATAACTTAGAAGCTTCTGGGCGGCCTAGAGGTCGTCCTCTCCCAGGCTGGGAGCCCGGCGGACGAAATCCCTCAGAGACCCCCAAGGGGGCAGGCCCAGTTCCAGGGTCGGGCAGTAGACGAAGAGAAATTTCCCCTTCCAGTTGTGAATCGAAGAAGGGGCGCCCTTCAGCAACCCCTTCTTACCAAACTGGGGGGAGAAGTACCACCAGTCCTTCGCTGAAGGATGGCGTTTGAAGGTGTAAAAATGCCTGAACAAGGAGAGGGATGGCTGGACCTCGGCTATGTGGCAGAGAGAGAGAAATCCTATCAAAAACTTAAAGGAATTCGGGGCCACGGAGGCGAGAGAAATGTCTAAGAAGCGAAAGAAGGCGGCAACGAAGACAGAAAGCGGAAGCCGGAGTCCGGCACGAAATGCCTCCTGATACAAACAAAAGCGACCAGGAGGAGGAGCGCTGGCCCGGTTAGAGGGGCCAGGTAGCTCCAGGTCGTACTCCGGAGGAATCCCGTACCGAGCCCTTATCAGAAGGAGTTCATCCGGAGTCGACGAACATGGAATGGCGCCCGGAGCAAAAATCGGGCGAGGCCCTGCCCCGGACGCAGGTTCGTCCACAGAGTCAGGGACCTGGGGGTTCAAAGCAGAAGAACTCTCAGAACTGACGGGAGCAGAAGAGTCGGAAGACATATTGAGCAGTTTCAGAGGGAGAACCTAAAGGATCCTAAAAAGGCAGACCGAAAGGGGAATGAGATGCCGAAGGCCAACTCGGAAGAAGACACAAAAGTAATGAAGAGAAGAGAAGCCCCTAGGCGGTGAGAAGAAGGTTGGCACTAACCTATATTGCTCTGGGGACCTGGGGAGCGAGAAACGGGAGGCGCCTACGGCTCGAGAAGACGTTCACTAGAGCAGGCTCTCGAAGAGAAGACAGACGCCAGCAAAAAATTAGAAATGGAGTAGGACGCCTGAAGGGGGGAGGACGGGTTTAAATAGACCCTGGGATCCGGCGCCATATTGATCGCGAATCCCCCCAGGCCAGTCCGCATCCGACGCGTGTCCCACTCCCCGTGGCAGACGGCTAAAGGCGGCTGACGGTTGGCAGGATCATAATTACGCCGTACCTAGGCCAGTGTACCTGCGGGATTATCGAAGCATCCCCTCGTACCGCTCCAATTCGAAGAGACTCCAGCATGCGCTCATTTAATGCCAAAATATCTGGGGGCGGCAGTGCGCAGGATTCGAAGGGACGGTTCCGGCTGTACCCATCTCTCTCTCTCTCTGTGTACTTTCTTTGTTTGAAATTCAAACTCGGATGTAGGGGGACTGGTGTTGGGTATAAAATACCCACAGCCGAAACCCTCAACGGAATCGGCAGCAGCGCAGCTCCGCCCGGACTCCTACGGGAGCCGGGCTCCACCGCCGACAGTAGCGCATCTCCACCCGGACTCCTACAGGAGCCGGGCTCCACCGCCGACGGCAACGCAGCTCCGCCCGGACTCCTACGGGAGCCGGGCTCCGCTCTCAGTATCAACTGCTGGTAAGCTCCATCCGGACTCCTGCGAGAGCCGGACTTCACCCTCAACGGAATCGACAGCAGTGCGGCTCCGCCCGGACTCCTACAGGAGTCCGGGCTCCACCGCCGACAGCAACGCAGCTCCGCCCGGACTCCTACGGGAGCCGGGCTCCACCGCCGACAGCAGCGCAGCTCCGCCCGGACTCCTACAGGAGCCGGGCTCCACCGCCGACAGCAGCACAGCTCCGCCCGGACTCCTACGGGAGCCGGGCTCCGCTCTCAGTATCAACTGCTGGTAAGCTCCATCCGAACTCCTACGAGAGCCGGACTTCGCCTTTAATGTTAAATTGCAGGAGGACTTCGCCCGTGCTCTTAAGGGAGCCGAGCTTCATCTTCGACGCCGACGACTACAGCCGCAAGCAGACTCCGCCCGGACTCCTACGAGAGCCGGGTTCTGCCGGCAACTTCGGCTCCGAGAGGGTTCCGCCCGGACTCCCCCGAAAGTCGGGCTCCACCCACGACCCCAACCGCCAGGAGGACCTCTCCCGGACCTCTACAGAAACCGGGCTCCGACCACTGCCGAGCTTCAATCGACAGATCCGCGCCCCCTGACAGGCCATCAAAACGGCCATGACCCTGCTCCACTTCCTGTGGCGGACTCCACGCAGTTCCATCATTCCCTGACAAGCCGCAGTAACCATCGCCACCCTGCTCCACTACCTGTGGCGAATTCCGCACAGCTCCACTATCCCCTGGCAGGCCACAATAATGGCCACGAACCTGCTCCACCTCCTGCGACGGATACCATGCGATTCTCCTATCCGCTGGCAAGTCACGACAACAGACGCTGCTCCACCCCTCATAACAGATTCCGCATGGCGAGCCATGGTGATGGCCACGTGTCTGCTCCACTATCTTTCGCAATCAATTCCCCTGACCATGGGCGGCCCACTACCAGGCGGTTACAAACGTCGCCAGCAATCCGTTGCCTCCTCCACCTATAAAAGGGGGACCCAGATACGTTATTCTTTAAGCTCATTTCCTTATCTCAAAACTCTGCTAAATTCTCTGTTCGAGCACTCCATTCTTGTTGAGGCAGAGAACTGACTTGAGCATTGGAGGGTCTTGCCGGAGCAACCCCACCTCCGATTTAGACTTCCCTTGCAGGTCCCGACGGCGACCGCGGCTTCCCCGACTCCAGCTTATCCGACGCAAGCAGATTTTTGCACCAACACTAACCACTGTATATTTATTAAATAGGGTTCCCTCTAAATCCATTTCTATCACACCATTTAAGATATGGTATAGTAAAAAACTAAATCTTGATCATCTCAAAATTTAGGGATGTCCAACCTATGTCAAAAGACAGATGGCTAACAAGTTAGAGGCTAAGTCTATAAAAGCTCACTTCGTAGGATATCCTAGGGAATCAATAGGATACTACTTTTACTTTTCAGATGGTCATAATGTAATTGTGAGTCGACATGCGATATTTCTCAAAAAATAGTTTATTCAGGATGGTGATAATGAAAGAATAATATCCTACAAGCCATCGCATGTGTGATGTGATGGGATATTTTTCTATGTTTTATCTTCCAAACTCATATATTTGATATTAATTATTAATAAAATTAGATATTTTTTTTTATTATATGCCGTATCTTAATACTTGTTTAAGATTATAATAAACCTCATAGGTTAGGATAATAATTTTAGTGCCATGATGAGATCATGCTAGTGAGACCTAAATCCTTGATAGCCCTAATCTAAAATATTTCAGTCGTACGATCATTGAGTTGGGACTGATGAGTTGCAGTGATCGGAGATAGAGATAAGGAGTTGATTTTTATTTTCTTATTTTTTTAAATGGACCATAATTCATAAATAGATTTTTTTAACTAATTATAAATATAAATAGGTTAAATAGGTCGGGTCAGGTCAGATGACCTGTTTATTAAATAGATCAGATTCAGATTTGAAAATCTGATATGTTTAATAAACAGATCGGATTCTGATTTGATATTTTCTAACCCAACCTGCATCTGACCCAACCTGTTTATGACTTGACCCAACTCGATTGACATCCCTAACTCAACAATCAGATCCTTCACTCTATGCAATCCTTAACCGTATTAGAGATCCAAACCAGGTAGCTACTGATCACATTCAATAGGCAGGAGAAAAGAGAGCTACTTAATCAGCTCGAGAGTGATCTTGAGGGACAATACCTGGCTAGAAATTTTAATATCCCTGTAACTTTTTCTAAATAATCGATTATGACTCTCAAGAATGAATTAATTATAGAACAACCCTGTACAACCAAAAAAACCAACACAAATAATTTGACTAAGGCAAAATCATTTAGAAAAGAATTAAAATGGTAGGACAAACCAATTCCATCATCACATTACCTACCTATGGTTCCATTCTCAAGTGCCTTAGAATCACCCATTTCTTTTAATGGGAAGGGAGGAGAAATTGATGAAATGATGAAATTAATTAAGACTTCTCAAGGACCATAAATGAATAACATATTAGAGGAAACTACACCCATAATTCTTTCTCAGGATTCGTTAAATCCCTATCTGGCTCATTTTGAGATGGATGATTTTAATGTAGATGGGTATATCATAGAAGTAAATGATCTAGTAGATACATACTATCCCAAAACCATCCCACCTTAGATCGAAAATATGAGCCACCACCTAGCCCCCCAATAGCTTTCTTATTAGAATCACCAACTGCTTTAGAATTGAAGCCACTTCCTGACACACCCACTGACATTCTACCAGTGATCTCTAATCAGGAAGCCCAACTTGTAGGTGTTCTAAAAGCACATAAAGAAGCTATCAAATGGAATATTACTGATATGAGATATGATGATTTTAAGATTTTTATGATTGATTTCTCTGTGTTCGACACTACTTTCGAGGACCGTCTCCAAATCTATCTGCAGCACTAAAATGATGTATGGAGACTGATTTAATGTTAGTTTAAAAAAAAATATCAGACTTTATATTAGGAAGGGATTATGCCAAGACATATCATACTCAAGACAAAGATTGAGGTAGATCAAGCTATAGTTGAAGTAATTTCTAGACCACCGCCCCCGATCTCGATCTAGCAAATACCATCTCTTCTTGACTTTAATATTTCTAGATTTTGATGCAACATGCTTGCCCAGTACACTCTATTGGTTTGGACTAATCATCGTAGAGCATCCATGGATGTTTTACTATCATGATGACAAGGCCTTTTGAGCGGCCCTGTCCTTTTGAATTCTAAGGGACGTACCCAGTTGATTATATGTGGAACTCCCTCATAGCATCTGACTAAAGATATTAAACTTAGTGCTTGTTGGGAGGTAGCTCAATTTCTTAGTAGTCTTAATAAAAATCGGACTGAAGACTTTAAACTTAGCACTTATTGAGAGACAACCTAATTTCTTTTCTTTTTATTTCTTTAGGTTTTATGAACAAAGCTACTCCACCTTGAAGATTCGAAATGACATTTTCAAGACATCTTCACCCTGGATCACTTTCAACTTCAGAGCAGACTACAGTCAGGTGACTTCTCTTCTTATCTTATTTGCATGTCTTTATTTTATTTTTTCTTATTCCATTGAGAATAATGTCAATTAAGTTGGAGGAAAAATAATAAATCAATAAGCCCTTGAATAAGTTAGTATTTAGCATTTAGGCATCCGATTACACTCACAAATTTTTTAATCATTCTAATTTCAGATCTAAACTCAAAATAAACATATCACATATGTTAATTTTTATATCTAAAAGATTTGATTTAATTATTTCAAAAATAATTTTTAAAATTGATCAATCTTATGCTAGGACAACCTTTGCAATATAGAGGGTAAACCCTATATCTGGACAACCTTATATCAGCACAAAATTGATTTTAAATTATTAATACTTTCGGATCTAATCTAAAAATCAGATCATATATGTTTTCAAAATCTGTGGCTCTGATACCACTATTAGAAAATTGGGTAGGCAGTATGTATAGGTTTCAAAACTTTAAAAACAGACAGTAAAAAATCAAACGGATTAAACCCTTTAACCCCACATGCAAGATATCAAATCTAAACCTATCCAAGTCCAAGAAAAAATACATATTAATAATCTAAAATTTAAAAATACTTATGAGATCAGATCTCATTATCTTGGTGCGGGTAGATATTCATCACTTCTGATGATCTCAAATTCGTAGAAGGTTGAGCCACACATGTATCCAGCCTCTACAGGAATCCATCGGGATCAATCTCAAACTTCTTTCTCCTCGTAGAAGATTCTTCTTCCCAAGAAGAACTTCAACCTTGAACACTTTGATCAACTCCTTTGATCTAGACTGCAGGATCAACTCCTTGATCAGCAGCCTTCTTTCTCTTCTCGTTGATCTACAATCTTTAAGTCTCCAACACTACTTTTGGCTATGTGGAAGAGAGGCACCCAACCTTTGGACGTGGAAAGGAAGAGAGGGAGGAGAGGAGGCATGGAGAGGGAGAGAGAGGAATTTTTGTTGATGAAAATTCTATTCTTTAGAAACCTTAGAGTCCACCCTTTAAATAGATACTACTCTGACACACATTAGGAACCCAATTATCTTAAAAAAGTAGATCCTTATCTTATAAGAATTCTCTACCTTTTTAATCTGATTTATGACAATTAAAATCAGATATAAATGGTATATAATTAGCCCCTTAAAGTATGTACAAGAGGCATTCATAAAATATTTGTCAAGTAGTTGGGGTGCCAACTCTTGGTGCCCCACAAAGGGATCTCTAACCAAAAGTGATGGGGCATGGCCCCACCTCTCTTTCCTCCATGCCATGACACATAAGAGGGGGTGGGCCCCTCTAGGATATGGTGCCCAATATTTATCAAAAAAAAAGAGATGCGCCATCCAATCTTTCAACTATTCCACATGCACACTTAGAGATAATTAGGAGATAAAGAAGAGATAATGTTAGGATAATTATGCCAACTACTTGACTTAATCAAATCCTCTTGGGCTCACAATTAAGAGCCCAATTAAACCCAAATGGATTTAGGTTTGGTTCAAGGCTATAGACTTGATCAAATCAAAATCCCGAAAAGAATTATGTTTAACTATGTGCTAGCATGGTTCTCATAAACCTAATAAGATTTCAATAAATCCTAATCTAATTGAAACTTCATAAGTCCAATTGATAAATTCGAGATTAAATTTTTTAATATGTAACCCCATAGGTTTCATTTTATCTGATAGTAAGATATATTGTGATCTCCATTACAATATCATCAAAACTCTTTTCGATGGATTGAAATATTTCTAATTCTACCCTTCGAGAGCCATTGATCATCAAAATGACATCCGATAAGTCTACAATCCATCAGTGACACCTAACAGTATATAGTAACAACTCAGTAGAATAAAAGTATGAACTTTTAGATGTAGTTATTATATGATTCAGTCCTTCTATCGTGAGTCCCGACTTGATGGAGGTCATGGAGAACTCGTCAGATCCCATCATCAGTCATATACAACATTGGTTCGACTCGAGTTCATTTGTGAATTTCATAAAAAAAAAATTTCAGTATTCATACTTGCTTTGGTCAAAGACTTTTTGAACTCAGTCTCACAAATCGCAAAGACTTCTCCTTTTCTATCAAAGTTGATAGATTCCATCTAGGTGCATCCTACTCTAAACAACGAACCTGAACCTACTGAAGCCAACATACATAGTGAGGATCCAAATGGCTAGGGATCAAGAGAATATGCAGTCAATTCTAGTAGCCTCGCTGTGAATAGCCAATGACACCACATGTCAAAGGATCACTCACACCACTGCAGCATCGAGAAGACTACTGATGAGTGAGTGACATCCATGTGGTTCTTGTATTGGTCACACTTAGTGCAAGTTATTCTCTAACAACCATCCACACTTTCACCTCAAAAATCATTTTTGTTAATTTTTAAGACAAATCATGGACACATATACTGTTGGGAATAGTATTCCAAAGCCAATCGTCAGCCTGTTGACGGTTGTGCTCCTTTTTGTATTAGTACATGAATTATAAATAAATAAAAGTTATTTTGATATTTTTTCATCACAAATGTTTCATCTTCTAATGAACTCCTATGTTGTGGTGAAGTCCTTAGGACTATTTAGACTCGACAAAGGAAGATTTGTCGCTTAGTCCTTAAACATGTTCGCGACCAAATGATACGTTGTTACCAAGGACGACAATGTTTATTGAGCATAGATCGTTGTGTGCCATATGGGTTGGTTGTCCTCATAACCAAAGAGTGTGGAGACACTGGTATGGCATACAGGTGAGATGTAATGGTACATCTGCACTGAACGTGACCAACTTCGGAGCTATTTCTACTGTCAAGATTTGCTCCGATGGGATATGGGTATAAATATCCCTCTGACCTGAGACCGCCACGGTGACTTGCAAGCAACTCACTGCACTTAGGCACTGGACTACCTGAATTTTTAATTCAGTGACGGAAGGTTGCTGGGTGTAGTCAAGTACTTGACTTGTCGGTGCGGGTGTCAAGATGGGATTGACCACTCCAGTTTAGGAGCTGTGTACAGTCGTATTTCAATTTAGCAAAACCTTGGCCAGGGTAGTCCTAGTGAGGAGTCACAGGACTAATTGAGTTGAGCACGATTCGGATGATATCATCAGGGTTGACAGTTTCACCCTGAGTCATCCTAAACACAGGGGTCAAAAGGGATGAATTATACGGTAACCATATTCACGTAGGTTCTGAATGTTGCGATTGCGATTATTCGACCTATCTGATTATCGGGTACCATTGCTAGATGGTCACTTCGATTAGTACAGGAATTGGTTCCTGTGCTACCGGTTTAGGTTCGAACCTGCGGGGTCACACACATTAGAGGTTCCTTTTTGATCTGATGGCTGATTATGAGTCTTATCTATCTGGGACTCTATGATTGAGAATTAGGATTCTCTAATCATGAGTTCCACACATTTTGGATACCGGAGTCAAAATTTTGAATTTCAAATTTTGAATTTGAAATTTGAACTCTTTGATCAGGGTTTCATATCGATGGTCTCTGATGCCTGATTGCCCATCGGATTTGGACTCAATATTTATGAGAAGTTTAATTAGTGATTTAATCACTAATTAACTCAATTTGATTGAGTAATTATTTTTGGATCAAGTCCAATTGAATTGGATTCAGTTTGGATTGACCCGATTAGGTTAAATGTTGACCTAATCGCTAAGGTGGTATAGTCCCTGATTTGATCAGGGGTTAGGTTTAGTTAATTCCTGATTTGATTAGGATTTTATTGAGCCTAATTAAGCCTAATTATGTTGGGTTTAATCTGGTCTAATTGTGCTTGACCTATTTTAAACTAGGTTGGCTCAATTTGAATCAAACCACCTTGTTTTAAATTCCCTGCGACACCCAACTTCCTTGCACCCATTTGAATTCACGAGAAGAAACTTTTCGTGAAATTTTTCTCACGCAAAACTCTTCCCCACGCCCTCATTTGTGCGCCATATGGATTGATAAAATAATTAGTTAGCCATTCAAATTCAAAGCATGTTTGAATTTGAATGGATAACTTATCACTTGCCCTTTCATCCTTATCCATTTTGTGCGCCACATTACTTACACGAGAAAAGGTTTCTCATGAAACATTTTCCACACACAAAGAGCCACGCCCCTTCTCTTCTCACGCCCAAAAGGATAGGGATAAGTTGGTTTTCATTTGAATTCAAATTTGATTTGAATTCAAATGTGTAACCTCTTATCTTTATCCTCTCACGCGGATAAGATACGTTCGACGTTGTTTTAAAAAGAGGAGAAAGGTGGGACGTGCGTAGAAATTTTAGGAGAGAAACTTTAGGGCGTGAGGAAGGCTTCTGTGCAAGGTGAAGGTCCAAAACCTTTCGAGAGAAAAAGAAAGAAAAGAGAGAAAATTGGGCGTAGGGTTTTTGGTGTGTACCCTAGGGTTTCTACCTAGGGTTCGGGAAGTGAGATTGGTGTGCCACGAGTGTCGTGAGTCCACCAAATTTTAGGGAGAGATCCATCAGCCTCTCAAGCAATTATACAGATGATCCAGAGCATCCGAGAAGTCAGCACACATCGATCGAAGGAGTTCGATCAACATCTGCCATCAAAAGGGTGAAATCACGAACTAGCATTCGTGAAGAGCTAATCAGATGGGAGCTTCATGTGGATGATCCGCAGAGGCCAGATATTTGTGTGGCTACGATGTGACAATCAGAGCCCCCCGACGGTGATCAGATTGCGGTGATCGACTACCCACAAAAGGTGATGTGTTCTTAACACAGTACTGTAAAAGGTTTACTGATTCAAATTTGAATTTTAAATTTAAATGCATGCTGTTGTATCATATTTAGATCCTAGTGTAGGGTTAATTAGTATTAATTAATGAGATTAATTAATAATTCCACTGTAAAATAGTAATTTTGAAAAAGTTTTAAAATTACCATTTTGCCCCTGCACTAAATTTTTGCTTCAAATGGTATCAGAGCCAGGTTCTAGAATATGATATACATATGCATACGTAGATTAAGGTGTAATCTATAAGTTTAAATTTGAAATTCAAAATTCAAAATTCAAAAAGATTTGAAATTTAAAATTTAAAATTTGAAATTTGAAATTTGAAATTTGTTAGAAGTTTCAAATTTGAAATTCAAAATTTGAAATTTGAAATTTGGTTGAAATCTCAAATTTGAGATTTGAAATTTGAAATTCAAAATTTGAAATTTGAAAGTCAAAATTCAAAATTTGAAATTTGGTTGAAATCTCAAATTTGAAATTTGAAATTTGAAATTCAAAATTTAAAATTTGAAATTCAAAATTCAAAATTTAAAATTCAAAGATTGGAAATTCAAAATTTGAAATTTGGTTGAAATCTCAAATTTGAAATTTAAAATTTGAAATTTGAAATTTGAAATTTGAAATTCAAAATTTAAATTTTGAAATTGGTATATTTAGATATACTTGATCCAAGTAGCAAGTAATCTAATTGGGTTGGTTGCCATGGCCATCCGATCATAGGAGAAAAGTAGGGTTTAAAGGCCCTCTCTTCCCATTCGATGGGGTCTCCTATGGCGGTAGGGGTGCCGATGCAATTATATCCCATGTCGATGAAGCAGCGAAAGGACTTAATTAAGAAATTTATCATGAATGTGTTAGATTAGATCTAAAAGAAAATTTATGATTTATTTTGAGTTATTTTCTGTTATGAAATGAGCAATAGAATTGCTGTTTATGAAATGTGCTGACCCGTTTGTGAAATGAGTTAACACATTTGGTGAACAGAAAATAAAATCTTTCAAATTTGAAAATTATTTTCGAAATGCCAAACCCTGACCCATCAGCCCAAGTACTTAATTAAAAGAATTAAGTGTTGTCTAGTAGGTCTAGAATTATGAATTAAGACCTAAAATAATTGCATAAACTTGTGGGTCAATGGGTTAGATGAATTAGGTCCATAATTGGGTTAGACCTAAGGTTAGTTTAAAAAATGGACTAAATGGAGTAATTGGTCAAATCTAATCAAAAGTTGAATTAGATTAGGTCAAGGATACTCTAGACTCAACTTCAATAGTTGTAGTTGAATGGGTCCATGTCTTTAACTAGACCAAGATGGACTTAATTCATGGCTACGCGGTGGAGCCCTATTTACTAAGTTGATCAAAATTAAAACTAATGAACCGATTGGTGTCTAAGGTAAGTTTGGCAGTTTTGACCAGTGGTTCTTAAGCGGGAGCTACTCGCATTGATTCGATCATTGACGAGTTAATGGCAAATTCCCACCACTGATCTCACTTACCTGGCCAATCTGCTAAGTTAGATTTTGATTAGATCACTTGGTGATTAGAGCTCACCCATGTCATTAGGTAAATCAGTGTAACTGATTTAGGTGCTCCTAATGCCAGCTTTAATTAAATCTTTTTTTAATCTGACTTGGTGAAGTCAGTGGGAGGATTGAAATTGGCTGGATGATTTCTTCTCTACTATTCTTTAATAAAATTCTCAAAATTATTAGGTCCCTAAAATGATTAAGTTATAATGATAACTAAGTCATAGCCTCCCATTAAGTGAGTGATAATGAGTCCATTAGTTCAATGATCATTGGAGGCCCAAAGGCCTGGTGCTCATTAGCTAATGGAATTATTATTCATAATATGATAATTTGATTGAGTCTTTCTGATGGTGGTTAGGTTGGTCGGCCAAAGTCGGGCCTGATCATTTATTGGTCCGATTCACTAAATTAAGTCATGTTAATGGTTGGACCTAACCAGATCTTTTCAGTGGAGGCCAAAGCCTACTGATTAGGTTCTGGGGCAAAATCAATTACTAGAAGTTGTTTAGAGAAACAACTGGTTAAGAACCTACCCATAGATGCACATGGGTTGACCAACCAAAGTTAGGCTCGTGTGTAGTCTGTGTGGATTCTAGTACCCATTAAGGAATTAAAGTAATTCTTCGAATTGGAGGATGAGGCTACCAGTTCGTAAAAATATTGGGAAAAACTTTAGACTAAAATCCAAGTCTTTAGTATTAATTTATGTACTAATAGAGGTCTCGTTTTCCTTTAAGCAGCTATGGCCACTACCCTATCGCTCCAGTCATTATTAGATAATGACAAGCTCATGGGACCCAATTTCGATAGCTGGTATCGAAAATTAAAAATCATCCTTGAGCATGAGCGGATCCTTTATGTAGTAACGGATCCAGCACCTGAGGAGCCAGCTCCGAACGCTAGTAAGGCGATCCGAGACACTTACTTGAAGTGGCTCAATGATCGCACCACCGTTCGATGTATTATGCTGGCAGCAATGAATGATGAGTTCAGCCGAAGGTTTGAGAACGCCCAGCCACAGGAGATGCTTCAAATGTTGAACGACCCTTTGGCACGCCTGACGACGTTGAAAGGCACAAAACTAGTTGTGCCATTTTCAATGCTCGAATGAGGGATGGGGCCTCAGTCACTGATCATGTACTGTACATCATCGAGATGATTGAGCGCCTAAGCAAATTGGGCTTTCCTCTGCACGAGCAGCTCGGTAAGGATGCGATCCTTAATTCCTTGCCCAAGTCCTTCCTCCCATTTTTTACTCATTTTCGAATGACAAAGCCTGCAGTAAACTACCATGGATTGTTGGGGTTGCTGCAGAACTTTGAGAAAGATCACCAACTCCATAAGGAGTCGGTGAATGTAGTGGGAGGGTCTTCTTCTCATCGTCAACCCTTTGGGAAGGGGAAGAAGAACAAGAAGAAGAAAAATAAGAAGGTGCAATCTCATGCTGGGACAGTAGCACGGGGTCAGACCAAGAAGCGCAAGCACGACCAGAGCCAGGCGGAGTGCTTCTTTTGCAAGAAGCACGGGCATTGGAAGAGGAACTGTCCTCAATACATTGCCTCCCTGGACCCGAACAGGCCAAAGAAGAAGCAAGGTAATTATATGATAACTCCTTGCAACTTTTTGATTTGTGATACTACTGCCTGGGTATTGGATACCGGAAGCCCTTATCATATTTGTAATTCGATGCAGGGTCTGCAGGTCAGTAGGAGATTTGATGAAGGTGAGAGGTTCCTGAATGTTGGAGATGGAAGCAAAGTTTCAGTTCTAGCTTTAGGAATCATGAGTCTTGTAATCAATTCTCGTAATGTAATTCTGAGTAAATGTTACTATTGTCCAAGTTTTTTATTAAATATTATTTCTGTAGGCCTTTTGGCCATGTACGGTTATGATTTTTTAATAAAAAAAAATATTTGCAATATCATTTTGAATGGTGTTACAATATTTGTTGGATAATTAAATAATAGAATTTACTTACTATCACAGCCTGTTAATGTGGTTCAAAAATTCGGTAAACGCTCTAGAATAGATAATGTGTCAGAAGTCTACCTTTGGCACTGTAGGCTAGGTCATATCAATAAGAACAGGATAAACAGATTGGCTCAAGAAGGAATTCTTGAAGTTAGTGATTGTGAATCACTTCCAACCTGTGAGTCCTGTCTTCTTGGGAAGATGACCAAGTCACCTTTTACTGGAAAAGGTGAGCGAGCCAGTGAACTCTTAGGTCTGGTACATTCTGATGTATGTGGACCCATGAGCTCAAGTGCAAGAGGTGGATTTTTCTACTTCATAACCTTCACAGACGACCTATCTAGGTATGGGTATGTCTATTTAATGAAGCATAAGTCGGAATCATTTGAAATGTTCAAACTATTTCGAAATGAGGTAGAAAAACAAACTGGAAAGTGTATTAAAACTCTTCGATCTGATCGAGGAGGTGAATACCTTTCCAATGAGTTTCTGACGTATCTAGGGAAGAATGGGATTTTCTCTCAGTGGACTCCTCCTGGAACACCATAGCATAATGGTGTGTCTGAAAGGAGGAATCGGACCCTGTTAGACATGGTTCGATCCATGATGGGGTTTGCTGGTCTGCCGATCTCCCTCTGGGGATATGCACTCGAATCGGCTTGTTACCTTCTAAATAGAGTTCCGAGTAAGTCTGTAGCCAAAACGCCATATGAGATATGGATAGGACGTAAGCCAGTACTCTCGCACCTTAGAGTTTGGGAGTGTCCGACTTATGTTAAACGTTTAATTACAGACAAGCTTGGACCTAGGTCTGACAAGTATAATTTTATAGGGTACCCAAAAGAGACCAAAGGATATTATTTCTACCTTGCTGATGAGCAAAAGGTGTTTGTCAGTCTTAAGGCAATCTTTTTAGAAAAGAAGTTCCTTAGTGAAGGAACTGTTGCCTCTAAAGTCGAACTTGACGAAGTTCGACAGGTGGAAAAACTGACACATGTTACTGAAACTGAACCGGATTTGATTAGATCAGATCCGGAGCCCATTGATTATGCACCCTTAAGGCAGTCTGGTAGAGTACCACATCAACCAGATAGATACTATGGTTTCTTGGTTCGGGATGGTGATCCTGTCGAACTTGATGAAAATGATGAGGATCCGATTACCTACATGGATGCAATGCAGAGACCTGACTCTGAAAAATGGCTAGAGACCATGAAATCCGAAATGGAGTCCATGAAGGTCAACGATGTGTGGACATTGGTTGACCCACCCGAAGGAGTAAAACCCATAGGGTATAAGTGGGTCTTCAAAAGGAAGAGGGGCGCAGACGGAAAGGTGGAGACCTATAAAGCCCATCTGGTTGCCAAGGGATATCGTCAACGTTATGGTATAGACTATGATGAGACATTTTCTCCTGTGGCAATGCTCAAATCCATTCGGATTATGCTTGCGATAGCTGCCCATCTGGACTATGAAATCTGGCAGATGGATGTGAAGACAGCTTTCCTAAATGGAGAGCTGGACGAAGAGGTGTATATGATACAACCTGAAGGGTTCACATGAAGGAACCAGATCTAGGGTTTCAGGGTTAGATCTTGAAACTTTTTCAAGATCATACAGCGGAAGATTAAAATAAATCAAAATTTATTTTCTAAAATTAGAAAATCTCTAGATCTAAGATTCTATTACATGATTATTACATGGTATTAAATCAAAAATTAAAATATATAAATATAGCATGAACTACATGTTGATCATATCAACATGTTTCTATACTACATCTAATGTATGTATTAAACAATAGATCAGATCTATTACCTTGCAAGTTAGACGTTCTAACCATGTTGATCTGGGCTTGAGGATGATGTTGCAAGCCTCACATGCATCCGGCCTCTAGGAGTCATCCACACGAGCCCACGAATCTCGATCAGAAGTCCTGCTTCAGGAAATCAGCACAGTATGCTAGTACTGTGCTGATCCTTCTTTGATGGTTGATCAGATGTCTCCTTCTTCTTGATTTAGACTCTTCCAAAGATGGAAAGTAGAAGGAAGAGTTTCAAGTCTGAGACACTCTCAGGAAACTCAAGATGGAGGGAGGAAAGATATGAAAACAAAAAACTTAGAAGAAGACCCTCTTCTTCTTCACATTTTTCTCTCTAGACACCCAAACTTGCATCTTTTATATCTCCACAATCCAAAGGTATTTCTCTCTGATTTTTGGATGGCACAAAGGTCTCTCAAATATCTGACTTCTCCTAAAATTTTATAAAGAAACTCATCTTATATAGAGAGATATGATAGAGTCCTTGTCTAGGTCAAACACCTAGTCAAGGCTTATCCAAACATGGCAAGTTAAGAGACGCCCAACTCTTGAGCACCTCCTTCATATTTTTGTGTATGGATCAATAGAAAAGGGTGCACAATGTATACCCTAAAAGCCACAAAAATTCTAAAAAAAAATTGGATAAATTTGGTGCAAAATTGAAAGAGTTTTGGATTTCTAAAACTCTATCTCATAGAATTTGAAATCCAAACTTATTCCTTTTAGATTTGATCCAAACCACCTTCCATGTAAGAAAGAAGAGAGGAGACCTTTTGTGAATGTGGGAGAGATCTGAGAGAGGGCTTTTGTCACACAAAATAAGTGGAGATTGGCGTTGAATAAGAGAGAGGGCGTGGAGAAGGATTATGTGGCGCAAGGTGGAATCCTAGTCTTACTAGGATTCTGTCTTATGACTTGTTTTAATTTGGTTTTCCAAACCAAATCAAATCAAAATTAGATCAACCCAATTAAAATAGATCTTAACCCAATTAAGAACCTAATTTAATCAGATTAAATTAGATTTAAATCTGATTTAATTTTCTAATCAAATTAGAAATTAGATTGACCCAAGTCCTAGTTGAACTAAGACTAGTTTTTCCTTGCACTTGGCTTATCCAATAAACCAATTGGACTTGATCCAATCAAGCTCAAACTAAATCTAATTAAATCATATTTAATTAGACTTAATCTCAACCCATTGGCTTAATCAAATTAAGCCAATTAGCAATCGAATTGCTAATAGATCCTCCTGTAACACTTGCACTGGGTTAAATGTCAATCGTATTGATCATTTAACCCTAGAACGATTATTAATCATTGATCAACCATCCGATCGGATTATGAACTCTAACGTGTGTAACCTCATAGATCCGAACCTAAGCCGGTAGCATAGAAATAAATTTCTATACCAATCGAAGTGACCATCTAGCAATGGTACCCGACGACCGGATAGGTCGAATGTGTAGAACAACATCCTTAGAACCCATGCGGATATAGTTTTCATATAATTCATCCCCTTGACCAAAATGATCATAGGACACCCCAGAGTTTAACTGTCAACTCTGATTAGGTTGTCCACATTGTATTTCAAAATATCAAATCCATCTGATGGATTACCCTGGCCAAGGTTTTGCTAAATTGAAATACAGTGACTCATTCTTCTCCAACTCTTGGAGTGGTCAATCCCATCTCGATCACACTCTGACTTCGCAAGTACTTGATTGTGCCCAGAAGCCTTCCGTCCCTGAATTAAAAATTCAGTTAGTCCAGTACCAAAGCACAGTGAGTTGCTTGCAAGTCACTGAGGCGATCTCAAGTCTAAGGGACACTTATATCTATATCCCATCAGAGACATTCTCAACAGCAGAATACTCTGGAGTTGGTCACATTCAATGATGATGTACCCTTACATCTCACGTGTATGCCATACCAGTGTCTCCACACTCCTTGGTTAAGAGGACAACCAACCCATATGGCCTACAGCGACCTATGCTCGATAGAAGCTGTTGTCCTTATTAACAGCCTATCATTTGGTCATGAACAGTTTTAAGGACTAATCGATAAATCCTCTCTTTATCGAATCTAAATAGTCCTAAGGACTTCATCATAACAACGGAGTTCATTAGAAGATGAAAGCTTATGATGAAAATACCAAATATATTTTATTTATTAACAAATCAATTACAATACTTGGTTGCTCAACCGTCAACAGCTTGACGATTGGCTTTTTGGGACACATTTTCCAACAACTCCCACTTGTCCTAAAGCCACTCGGCTCAGTATCTAATACCCATCTTCGACTTGTGGTTGTCGAACTCCTTTATTGCCAGGGCTTTAGTCAAGGGGTCGGCTAGGTTCTCCTTTCCGTCGATCTTCTGTAGGTCGACGTCATCTCGATCCATGATCTCCCAGACCAAGTAGAAGCGGCGCAAGATGTGCTTCGTCCGTTGATGTGCTTTGGGTTCCTTCGCTTGAGCTATGGCACCAGTGCTGTCATAGTAGTGCAGGACTGGACCATCGAGGGAGGGTGCTACTTCAAGCTCAGTGATGGATTTTCTCAGCCACACAGCTTCCTTTGCAGCATCCAATGCTGCGATGTACTCCACTTCACAAACAGAGTCTGCCACAGTATGCTGCTTGGAACTCTTCCAGCAGATGGCTCCACCATTCAGAGTAAAGATATAATCTGACACGCTCCTGCTGTCATCATGGTCAGATTGGAAGCTGGAGTCTGTGAACCCCACAAGTTTCAGATCTGACTCCCCATAAACCAACCATTGGTCCTTAGTATTTCTCAAATACTTAAGGATGGCTTTAACCACTTTCCAATGATTTTCTCCAGGATCAGATTGGTATCTACTCACTACTCCTAGTGAGTATGCCACATCTGGTCTTGTACATGTCATGGCGTACTTGATAGATCCCACGGTTGAAGCATATGGGACTCTACTCATACGCTCTCTCTCTTCAGGAGTTGTCGGACAATCCTTCTTAGAGAGAGAAATTCCTTGGCCTATCGGTAGATAGCCCTTCTTGAAATTCTTCATGCTGAACCTCTTCAGCACAGTGTCTATGTACATGGATTGGGATAACCCAAGCATCCTTTTAGATCTATCCCTATAGATCTTCATCCCTAGGATGTAGGATGCTTCACCCAAGTCCTTCATGGAGGACTGTGATGACAACCAAACTTTTATTCCCTGTAGTGCGAGGATGTCATTTTCGATTAAGAGAATGTCATCCACGTACAAGACAAGGAATACCACAACTGGACCATTTGCCCATTTATAGATGTAGGGCTCTTCTCCATTCTTAATGAAGCCATACGTTTTGATCACCTTATCAAAATGCATGTTCCAACTCTGAGAAGCTTGCTTCAATCCATAAATGGATCTCTGAAGCTTGCACACCTTGGACTCATCTGTGGATGTAAACCCCTCAGGTTGTATCATATACACCTCTTCGGTCAGCTCTCCATTCAGGAAAGCTGTCTTTACATCCATCTGCCAGATCTCATAATCTAGATGGACAGCTATTGCAAGCATTATCCGAATAGATTTGAGCATTGCCACAGGGAAAAATATCTCGTCATAGTCAATACCATAACGTTGACGATACCTCTTGGCTACCAGACGGGCTTTATAGGTCTCCACCTTTCCGTCTGCGCCCCTCTTCCTTTTGAAGACCCATTTACACCCAATGGGTTTAATCCCTTCAGGTGGGTCAACCAATGTCCATACATCGTTGACCTTCATGGACTCCATTTCGAATTTCATGGCTTCAAGCCACTTCTCAGAATCAGGTCTCTGCATTACATCCATATAGGTGATCGGATCCTCATTATTCTCATCAAGTTCGATGGGATCACCATCTCGGACCAAGAAACCATAGTATCTGTCTGACTGATGTGGTACTCTACCGGATCGCCTTAATGGTGCAGGTATATTGAGCTCCGAATCTGATCTAATCATATCCGACTCAGGTTCAGCTATTGGTGTCGGTCTTTCTACCTGTTGAACTTCATTAAGTTCAACCTTAGAGGCAACGGTTCCTTCACCAAGGAACTCTTTTTCTAAAAAGATTGCCTTAAGACTGACGAACACCTTTTGTTCATCAGCATGGTAGAAAAAATATCTTTTTGTCTCTTTGGGGTACCCTATGAATGAGCATTTGTCAGACCTAGGTCCAAGTTTGTCTGTGACTAATCGTTTGACATAGGCCGGGCACCCCCAGACCCTAAGATGTGAAAGTGTTGGCTTACGTCCCATCCATATCTCATATGGAGTCTTAATTACAGACTTACTTGGAACCCTATTTAACAGATAACTGACCGATTCGAGTGCATATCCCCAGAAGGATATCAGCAAGCTAGCAAAAACCCATCATGGATCGGACCATGTCTAACAAAGTCCGATTCCTCCTTTCAAACACACCATTATGCTGTGGTGTTCCTGGAGGAGTCCATTGGGAGAGAATCTCATTCTCTCCTAGATATGTGAGAAACTCACTAGAAAGGTATTCTCCTCCTCGATCAGATCGAAGAGTTTTAATACTCTTTCCAGTTTATTTTTCTACTTCACTTCAGAATCGTTTGAACATTTCAAATGAATCCGACTGATGTTTCATCAGATAGACATATCCATATCGGGATAGGTCATCCGTGAAAGTTATGAAGTAGAAATATCCACCTCTAGCATTGGTGCTCATGGGCCCACATACATCAGTATGTACTAGGCTCAAGAGCTCAGTAGCTCTCTCACCTTTTCCAGTAAAAGGTGACTTGGTCATTTTACCAAGAAGACAGGACTCACAGGTTGGAAGTGATTCACAATCACTAACTTCGAGGATTCCCTCTTGAGTCAACCTGTTTATTCTATTCTTGTTTATATGACCTAGCCTACAGTGCTATAAGTAGATATCTGACACACTATCTAAACTAGGGTGCTTGCCAGTAGAATAGACTCTTATCAGGCTTGATCTTTTTGGTCTGGCTCTGTACAGATGTCCCAGCCTGAACTTGCACCTTCTTCATTTTCTTCTTCTTGTTCTTCTTCCTTTTCTCAAAAGGTCGAGAACCAGAAGAGGAACCTCCCACTAAATTCACCGACTCCTTGTGAAGTTAGTGATCCTTCTCAAAGTTCTGAAGCAACCCCAGTAACCCGTGGTAGTTCTCTTCAGGCTTTGTCATTCTATAATGAGTGAGGAATGGGAGACAAGACTTGGGCAGCGAGTTCAGTATTGCATCTTTCCCAAGCTGCTCATGCAAGGGAAAGCCGAGCTTGCTCAATCGTTCCATCAGCTCGATCATGTACAATACATGATCAGTGACAGAGGCACCATCCCGCATTTTGACGTTGAAGATGGCACAACTAGTCTTGTGCCTCTCCACGTCATCGAGTGTGCCAAAGGCATCCTCCAACACTTGAATCATGTCCTTTGGCTGAGCCGTCTCGAATCTGCGACTGAACTCGTCGCTCATAGCAGCCAGCATGATACAGCGCACCGTGGTCCAATCACTGAGCCACTTCTGGTAAGTGTCTCTGATTGTTCCACGTGCATTGACAGCTGGCTCCTCAGGTGCAGGATCTATTATCACATATAGGATCCATTCATGCTCCAGGACTATCTTCAACTTTCGGTACCAGCTACCGAAGTTGGGTCCCACCAACTTATCATTGTCCAACAATGATCGGAGCGATAGGGAAGTGGCCATATTTGCACAAAGGAGAACCATAACCTAATTAGTAATTGATTCATTAAACCTAAAGATTTGGACTTTAATCAAAAGGTTTCTCCCACTATTTTATTTGAATTGGTAGCCTCTACCTCCAACTCAAGAAATTATCCTAATTCCTTAGCGGTTACTAGAATCCACTTAGACTGCACACAAGCTCAACTTTGGTTGGTCAACCCATGTACATCTAAGGGTAGGTTCATAACCAATTGTTTCTCTAAACAATTTCTAGTAATTTTAATTTTGCCCCAGAAACCTAATCAGTAGGCTTTGGCCTCCACTGTAAGGATCCAGTTAGGTCCAACCATTAACATGATCATACAAGGTGTATCTAACCAACGAATGATTAAGCCCAACTTTGGTTGGCTCACCTAACCACCATTAGAGAGACACTTCCAAGTCGTCATATGATGAGTGATAATTCCATTAGTCAACAAGCACCAGGCCTTTGGGTCTGCAATGATTATTGAGTTAATGGACTCATTATCAAACACCTTAATGGGAGGCTATGATTCAGTTATCTCCATAACTTTATCATTTTAAGGACCTAATAATTTTAGAAGATTTAAATAATATAGAGGATGAAGTCAGATGAACCAGCTTATCATGATCCTCCCACTGGCTTCACCAAGTCAGCTTAAGGGAGACCAGGGCTGGTCTAGGAGCACCTAAATCAGTCACACTGATTTACCCTAGCTGACATGGGTCAGCTCGAATAGTCAAGTGATCCGATCAAAATATAATTTCACCAAGAGGCCAGGTAAGTTCGATCAGTGGGAGGGTCTGCCAAAGCTTGCCTTAGACACCATCAGAAATGGCCAGGTAAGCGGGCTCCCAATTAAAAACCACCGGTCTGGTTTACCTTAGACACCAACTGGTTTAATTAGTTTCGATTAGATCAACCTAACAGTTCGTGCTAGACCGCTTAGCCAAGAATCAAGTCCATTTGGTTCTCGTTAAAGACATGGACTTGACCAACTACAACTATTGTAATTGATCTAGAGAATCCTTGACCTAATCTAAGACAACAATTGATTAGATTTAGTCAATTCTCTAATTAAGTCCATCTTTAATCTAACCATAGGTCTAACCCAATTAATGGACCTAATTCCCGCTAACCCATTAACCCAATGTGTTATGGTTTGTGTCTTAGGTTCTTCAATTCACAATCCTAGAACCTATTCAAATAACTTCTTAATTCTTAATTAAGTTTTGGGCTGAGAGTTGGGTTTGGCTTTTCAAAAAATAATTTTCATATTTGTAAAATAATTTTACAATATGATTCTACCAACCATATTGCATGTTTGATTCATAATCAAGATGCAAGTGAAATAAATATGAAACTACTTTAGATCTAATCTAAACAGGTTCATGTAATTGAAATAATTTCAACTTTAAATAATTTCTTTGCACAAAAATTATTGACAAAGAGATTTTATTTCAGATTTAAACATCTTTTAAATCTAATAAATCATAAATTTAATCTAGATCATATCTAACAAATTTATGATTAAAGATAGATCTACACAAACTAGGACAACCTTTGCACTGTAAGGGGTAAACCTTACAGCAGGACAACCTTGCAGTTGTGATTGATCTAAAATTTTAATTTCAGATTTAATAATCAGATTATAAATTAGATCTAATCTAAAAAATAATCTAA
>NC_026006.2:24123100-24155307 GCF_000442705.2 Elaeis guineensis | reverse complement strand
GCTTATTTAAGCCCCCTCCTCCCTCCAGGGGCTTCACTTCGCCTGAGAGTTGACACCTTTCTTCTGCTGAGAGTTTAGTCACTCCATCGGCCCCTTTTCGACTCTAAGCACTCTTCGCGCACCAGTCTTCGCCATCTCCACCGGCCCCCGCCGCCTTCAGTCTTTCGAGCCCCTTCGAGGGGTTCTCCCGGGGCTTCTGCCCCGGAGGCCAACCTCGAGAGGATGCCACGGATCAAGAGAGTAGGAGGGGAAATAGCGGCCTGTGAATTCTCCGCTGTCGAACTATCACTGAGGGTTCCCCGCCTCAAAGGGGGCTCGAGGGAGAATTCCTTCAACAACAGGGGTTTAATAATGGAAACAACCGGTGAGCGCGTTCCCAAAAATTTTGGAGTAGTTGAACGGGTGACACCGGTCAAGGGGGCAGAGTTATCCACAAGCTGTGGCGGATTCTTGACGTCGTCGGGGCGAGGGACCAGAAGCGGTCGCATTGACGGTGGGGCAGTAGAACTTGTTGCGGGACGGTGGAAGTAGCGCATGCCGACCTTGTCGAAGTACCTAGGATGGTGGTTGTCGTGGAGCACACGGTGGTGGTGCATGCCTCCGGCGCCATCGCGTCTCCGGGTACTTTCCAGTTCTTCCCGATGCAGTCGTCGTACGTCCTGCTCCCTTGAATTCTATCCCCCCTTTTCCCCTAGGGTTGGGTTTCGGCGATGGAGGGAACGAGGCGGGGGTGAGAGCCGAGGGATTTATCACACGCACTAAAAAATACTGTCGAGAAGGGGAACCGGAAGGAGAAGTCGAAAGCTTGAAGTGGTCCCTAATGTGTTCCTTCCGAGTCTTGTAGTAATGTTTTTTTTTCTTGGCCCTCAGGGTCTTGTAACGTACATCTTGTTAGTCGAGAATGAGAAGGAGATTTTGTTACCTGTCTGCACTTTGCGTCAAATTGTCGCCTGCCGAGCTTCTATCATTCGCTATTGTTATTGTTGTATTCCCTCCTCTTTTTCTTTTCTTCTTCAGCCTTAGGGCTCTGTAATGCATATTTAGTAAATAACATGAGAGGAGATTTTTCGCTACCTCTTTTACTCACGTGTTGAATTGTCGTTCGCCGATCTTCCTTCGCTTTTGCCTCGCTCGATATTGATGCCATTCGGAGGTACCCGATCGCCGTCGCATTGACCTGTCTCTCTATTTGTGGCCGCTGATTTGTCCGGACTGCTCGAGTTTGATCCTCCCTTCAGAGTTCGAGCTCGGAGTCTATGCTTCTTTTCGCCCTGAGGAAGCCGTCTTATCCTTGGCCCTGTTGAGAGCTATTTTGGAGATCGGAGATTTTGATGAGAACCCCCATCCTCACGAGACGAGGTTCCCTGTATTTTTAATGTAAATTGTTTTTCAGTTCGTCGGATGTAGTTCGTCGCTTTCCTTTTTAACCCCTCCCTTTCTTTTTTTTTTCTTTCTTTTTTTTTTTCGAGTGAGGGTTTTTCCCCTGCTCTTAGTCCCCCTGCTCTTATGGGGTCGCGGAGCGCGGAGGGTTGCTGGGAAGGTTTCCTTTTTCCCATCCATCTTGAATGACCAGACTTAATTGGTGTCAGGACGAGGTTCTTTCCCTATTTCTGACGTAATCGGTTTCAGCTCTGGTTAGGACGAGGTCCTCCTCTTGTCTCTAACAGGGCTACGGGGGCATATATGGGCATTGCAGGGCCTCTCCCCATCGATCTAAGTGTAACCGGGCCTTCGACTTGCTCAAGTTAGGATGAGGTTCTCCTCCTGTCCCTAACATGGCTGTGGGGGCACATATGGGCGTTGCAGGGCCTTCCCCCATCCGTCTAAGTGAACGGGCCTTCGATTTTGCTCATGTTAGGACGAGGTTCTCCTCCTATTCCTACATGGCTGTGGGGCACATATGGGCGTTGCAGGCCTCTCCCCATCGTCTAAATTAACCGCCTTCCGACTTTGCTCATGTTAGGACGAGGTTCTCCTCTGTTCCTAACATGGCTGTGGGGCACATATGGCGTTGCAGGGCCTCTCCCCCATCCGGTCTAAGTGTAATCGGGCCTTCGACTTTGCTTATGTTAGGACGAGTTCTCCTCCTGTTCCTAACATGGCTGTGGGGGCACATATGGGCGTTGCAGGGCCTCTCCCCCCATCCGGTCTAAGTGTAACCGGGCCTTCGACTTTGCTCATGTTAGGACGAGATTCTCCTCCTGTTCCTAACATGGCTGTGGGGGCACATATGGGCGTTGCAGGCCTCTCCCCCCATCTGGTCTAAGTGTAACCGGGCCTTCAACTTTGCTCATGTTAGGACGAGGTTCTCCTCCTGTTCCTAACATGGTTGTGGGGGCACATATGGGCGTTGCAGGGCCTCTCCCCCCATGGTCTAAGTGTAACGGGCCTTCGACTTTGTCGAGGCGAAGTTCTCCTCCTGCTCTCGACACGGTTTGTTTCGATCGTCCTGTCGATATAGGCTCGTGCCAAGAGAGAAGACATGTGGATATAAGACTTTTATTAAAAATGAAGTTATCGGTAATACATTCGTAAATTTTTCGAGCTCCATGGTCGTGGGAGGTCTACTCCTCCGAGCTCTTTGAGGTAATAAGTTTCGGGCCAGACTACTTCCTTGACTTCGTATGGGCCTTCCCAATTTGGGGCAAGCTTCCCGCGATCCTGAGGTTGCGAGACAGCGGCTCGTCGAAGCACTAGGTCTCCCACTCTAAAGACTTTATTTTTGACCCGGGAATTGTAATAGCGGGCGACTTTCTGTCTGTAGGCTGCCATCCAAATTTGAGCTACCTCCCGCTTTTCTTCCAGCAGGTCGAGGTTGGCTTTAAGACCTTGCGAATTTGATGTTCGTCGAATGCCACGACTCGTGCCGACGGGAGCTTGAGCTCAATTGGGATAACAGCCTCATGTCGAAGGCTAGAGCGATGGGGGTCTCTCCCGTGGCAGTCTTTGGATAGTTCGGTACGCCCACAACACATGATAAAGTTCGTCTGCCCAAGTTTCCTTCGCCTTTTTGAGCCTTGTCTTGATCCCTTGCAACAGAGTTCTGTTGGTCACTTCGGCTTCGCCGTTCGCCTGAGGATGGGCTACCGATGTGAAGTTGTGGGAGATGTTTAGGTCTTCACAAAATTCGGTGAATCTCGCTGCCACAAATTGCCGTCCGTTATCAGTAATTAGGGTTCTCGATAGGCCAAACCTGCAAATGATTGACTTCCAGACGAAGTCTTGCACTTTAGCTTCTGTGATTTTCGCCAGTGGTTCGGCTTCGACCCACTTGGTGAAATAGTCAATTGCTACTAGGAGGAACTTTCTCTGCCCCGACGCCACGGGAAAGGGTCCAAGGATATCCATTCCCTATTGCGCAAACGGCCATGGGGCACTCAAGGGTGTAAGCTCAGCGGCGGGCTGTCTCTGGATATTGGCATACCTCTGACATCGGTCATACTTTCTGACGTATTCAATGGAGTCACGATACATTGTCGGCCAGTAATACCCTTGGCGGAGCAACTTGTGGGATAAGGATCTAGCCCCTAGATGGCTTCCGCAGATTCCCTCATGCACCTCCCACAAGGCATAGTTAGCTTCCGAAGGTCGGAGATATTTTAAGAGGGGCAAAGAGTATGATCTCTTGTATAGATTGTCCTCATAGAGGATGTATCGGGAGGCTTGATTTCTGAGCTTCCGAGCTTCTTTTGCGTCATGAGGGAGAACTCCGTCCCTAAGATATGCCACTAGTGGGTCGATCCAACTGGACTCATGATCAATTTCCATCACGGGCCGTGATTCTTCCGTACTTGGGCACTTCAGAACTTCAAAGAGAACACCCTTGGGCAATTCAGCCGGAGCCAGCGTAGCCAGCTTGGAGAGAAGATCGGCCCTGGTATTTTCCATTCTTGGAATCTGCCTGATGTGGAAGCTACTAAAGGCGGGGACGAGCTCCTTTACCTTTTCAAGATACTTAGCCATGCTGTCCTCCCGCACTTCGTAGTTTTCGTTGAATTGTCCCATTACCAATTGGGAGTCGTTGTGAACTTGGAGCCGATCTACTCCCAATTCCTTGGCGATCCTCAACCCTGCGATTAGAGCTTTGTATTCCACTCCATTGTTAGTTGCGGAGAACTCGAAGTGCAGAGCATACTCCACGATGATTCCCTCCAGACTGATCAAGATCAGACCCGCGCCTGCGCCCGACATGTTGGAGGATCCGTCCACGTAGAGGGCCCAAAAGCAATTGGGGGGGCTGCTTCTTCTTCGAAGGAGTTCGATCGGGGCTCCAGGCCGTCAATTTCACCATGTTTAGGTTCGGCTTCCTCCGAGATAGTGCATTCTACTATAAAGTCCGCCAATATCTGGGCTTTCACTGTCGGTCTGGGTCAATAGTTGATGTCGAATTCTGTGAGCTCGATCGCCCATTTCGCTATCCTCCTGGAGGCATCTGTCCGGTGCAGGATCGCCTTGATCGACTGGTCGGTGAACAATGTTACGGTGTGTCCTTGAAAGTAGGGTCGGAGCCTCCGGACTGCAACCAACAAGACGTAAGTTAGCTTCTCTAATTTAGTGTACCTGATTTCGGCGTCTCTCAATGCGTGACTGATGTAGTAGATCGACCGTTGAATTTTTGCTTCTTCCTTGATGAGAACTGCTGCGAGAGCCATAGGGGAGACCGCTAGGTACAAGAATAGCTCCTCTCCAGGCTCGGGCTTCGCCAACAGTGGAGGTGAGCCGAGGTAGCTCCTTAGTTCTTCGAACGTCTGTTGGCACTCAGTGGTCCTACAGAAGTCCTTCGACCGCTTGAGGGTTTGGAAGAAGGGTAAGCACCGTTCGACCGATCTCGCAATGAAGCGATTCAGGACTGCCACCCTCCCTGTAAGGCGCTGAACCTCTTTTATCGACTTCGGGGTGGCCATCTCCTGGATGGCATGAATTTTCTCTGGGTTGGCCTCCATCTCGTGCCCCGATATCATGAAGCCCAGGAACTTCTCCGAGGTCACTCCGAAAGCACACTTAGTCGGGTTCAGCTTCATCTTATATTTTCGGAGTGCGCCAAAGGTCTCCTCAGGTCGGCGACGTGGTTCATGGAAGATTTGTTTTCACGAGCATGTCGTCCACGTAGACCTCCATGTTGCAGTCGATCTGCTCCTTGAAGATTTTATTCACCGGCCGCTGATAGGTCGCACCTGCATTTTTGAGGCCGAAAGGCATGACCCTGTAACAGTAAAGACCATGGTTAGTAATGAAAGCAGTCTTTTCTTCATCTTCTGGTGCCATCCTGATTTGATTATAGTCGGAGAATACGTCCATAAAGGTGAGAAGCTCATGGCCCGAGGTTGCATCCACCAGTTGATCAATTCTGGGCAGAGGGTAGCTGTCCTTCGGGCAGGCTTTATTCAGCTTTTTGAAGTCTATACACATCTTCCACTTGCTGTTTGCCTTTTTGACTAGGCCGACGTTGGAAATCCAGTCAAGATAATTGACTTCTCTAATGAATCCGGCTTTCAGGAGTTTGTCCACTTCCTCGGCTATCGCTTTCTGCCTCTCCGGTGCATGACCTTGGATTTTTTCCTTCGTTGGTCGATGCTTTGGATCGACGGCTAGATGGTGTCCATGACTTCTGTGTCAATCCCTGGCATGTCTGCTGGGACCCAAGTGAAAACATCCGCATTCTTTCGCAGGAAATCAATGAGCTGCGTCCGCTCCTCTTCCCCCAGGTTGGAGCCGATCTTCACCGCATGCTTCGTATCCCCATCGTTCAAAGGGATCGAAACCAGGTCTTCGATTGGGCCGTCCCTTTCCTCAGCGAGATCGTCGCAGGCATCCAATCCATCAACTGGACAGAGGTCAGATTGGTCACTTCTTTGCAAGGCTATGTTGTAGCAGTGTCTGGCCAGGGCCTGGTCTCCCTTGACTTCTCCGACCCCCTGCTTAGTAGGAAATTTTAATTTCAAATGATAGGTTGACACTACGGCCTGGAGAGCGTTGAGGCCGGGTCGGCCGAGGATAGCGTTGTAGGCTGACGGCGCCTTCACCACCAGAAAATTCACCAAAGTCCTGGATTATCTTGGATATCGACCCGCAACCACAGTCAAAGTTATTACCCCTTCCACCGGGACAGCATCGCTGGTAAACCCTACCAAGGGGGAGCTAATCGACCCCAAATGACCGTCAAGGATGGACATTTTTGAGAAGGCATCGTAGAACAAAATTTCGGCCAACTTTATTATCGACGAGAATACGATGGACATCGTAATTAGCTATATTTAAAGAAACTACAACTGCATCGTCATGAGGAAATTGAACTCCTCGAGCATCTTCTTCAGTAAAGGTTATGGATTCCTCAATCCTTTGTCGCTTAAGGGGTCCGACCAATACATCGATTGTTTCCTGTCGGGATTCTCCCGAGATGGTGTTGGTGAAATCTGTCGGAGGTCGATCATCGGACTGCTCCATGCCGACTGCTGTTGCCGGAGGAGGAAGAGCCTGGGAGGCCGGAGATGGAGCCGGGGCTTGCGGAGCTCACTGAGACATGATCGCGGAGGCCGTTGACCGCCTGGAGGATGCCCTTCGGGGAGGCATTAGGTGGAGGCCAGGCAGGAAACTGGGGGAGAAGATATCAGGGAAGATGACCGAAGGCGGTCCCGTTGAGCGATCCTTTAAGAACAAGGGTACCACAAAGACACCCCTTCCTCTAGCGCCAATCCTGTTGATGCAAAAATCCACCCGCGTCAGAGAAGCTGGAGTCGAGGGAGTCATGGTCGCCGTCGGAACCTGCAAAAGAAGTCTAAATCGGAGTTGGGATTGCTCCGGCAAGACCCTCCGACGCTCAAGTCAGTTCTCTGCCTCAACAAGAATGGAATGCTTGAACAGAAATTTTAGCAGAGTTTTTGGGATAGAAAGTAGAGCTTAGGGAATAACGTATCTGGGCCCCCCTTTTTATAGGCGGAGGGAGCAACGGATTGATAGCGACGTTTGTAATCGCCTAGTAGTGGGCCACTCGGGGCCAGGAGGAGTTTATTATGAAGAGTAATGGGGTGGAGTCATGGCTGTCATCATGGCTTGCCATGTGGAATCTGTTGCGGAGAGTGGAGCAGCGTCCGTTGTCGCGACTTGCCAGGGAGTGGTGGAGCCGCGCAGTATCCGCCGCAGAGAGTGGAGCAGAGTTGTGGCCATTACTGCGGCCTGCCGCGTGGAGCCTATTGCGGGGAGTGATGGAGCCGCACAGAATCTGTCACAGGAGGTGGAGTAGAGTCATGGCCGTTACTGTGGCCTACCGTGTGGAGCCTGTTGCAGGGAGTGATGGAGCCGCACAGAATCCGTCGCAGGAGGTGGAGCAGAGTCATGACCGTTACTGTGGCCTGTCAGGGAGTCCAGGCCTATCGATCAAAAGTGCCTGGAAGAGAGAGGTGGCTATCCATCTAAAAGGAGCTCGGATATTACTGGTGGGCTGTCTACCGTTGGGTGCCTTGAGCGTTAGTACTATAGGCGAGGGCCATCTGCGGTTGGAGCCCAGTCAGAGGCTTTCTATAGACGAAGTTCGGTTTCCATAGGAGTCCGGACGAAGACCTCCTGCAATGGAAGTCGGGGATGAAGTTTGGCTCCCGTAGGAGTCCGGGCGAAGTCTTCCTACAACCAGAGTCGGGGATGAAGTCCGGCTCCCGTAGGAGTCCAGACGAAGTCTACCTGCAATTGATATCGGGGATGAAGTCCGGCTCCCGTAGGTGTCCGGACGAAGTCTACCTGTAATTGAAGTCGGGGATGAAGTCCGGCTCCCGTAGGAGTCCGACCAAAGTCTTCCTGCAGCCAGAGTCGGGGATGAAGTCCGGCTCCCGTAGGAGTTCGGACGAAGTCTACCTGTAATTGAAGTCGGAGACAAAGTCCGGCTCCCGTAGGAGTCCGGGCGAAGTCTTCCTGCAGCCGGAGTCGGGGATGAAGTCTGGCTCCCGTAGGAGTCTGGATGAAGTCTACCTGCAATTGAAGTCGGGGATGAAGTCCGGCTCCCGTAGGAGTCCGGACGAAGTCTACCTGCAATTGAAGTCGGGGATGAAGTCCGGCTCCCGTAGGAGTCCGGACGAAGTCTACCTGCAATTGAAGTCGAGGATGAAGTTCGGCTCCTGTAGGAGTCCGAACGAAGTCTTCCCACAGTCGGGGCCGGGGACGGAGTCTGGCTCCCGTAGGAGTCCGGATGAAGTCTTCCTGCAGTCGGAGTCTGGGATGAAGTCCGGCTCCCGTAGGAGTCCGGACGAAGTCTTCCTGCAGTCGGAGTCTGGGACGAAGTCCGGCTCCCGTAGGAGTCCGGACGAAGTCTTCCTACAGCCGGAGTCGGGGACGAAGTCTGGCTCCCGTAGGAGTCCGTCTGTCGTGAAGAATCTGGTCGACACTGGTGGGGGTTTATCCATCGGCATAACTTGGGAATGCTACTAAGGCTCGGTCGTCGGAGAGATGTCACCAGATGTCGGACGCCGGTAGAATCCCTGAGTGGTCACTCCTGACACGAACTTCGATTGGAGGGGAGATTCTATACCCTACAGAAAGGATCACAAGAGATTATAACATATAGAATTTGAAATATGATGGATGATCTATTGATCATGATATGATTAGTTAGATTTGGATCGAAAGTAATCACAAAAGGATTGATATAAAATTTTATTGTGCATTATGGTTATTAATTTGATCATTGGTTATTCAAGTGAATCGTAAGTTCAAATTCGATGTGAGAATAGTACTATGATATTACTTCTAGTTGAGCAGTTGACTATTATTGACAAGATAAAGATTTGACGATAAAATATTGTTCCAGGATGGACTAAGAAAAATCTTTTATGATGCTTGATTGGAATATTTATCGAAATTGAATTTGGTACGTGGATTATATATAAAGTGGCATATTAGGATGAATGCATATTTGAGGATATTGCAAAGAAACCTATTTCTTATTGATGAAATCGATTATGAGGTTGTAGAATATTCATCGTACTGGAATCCTGAATCATCATCCTTAGATCTAGATAATGGATCTTATTATGTCTCTTGGAGAGTACATGATATGTATGAAATTTTAATTTAAAGATTTCATATCTAAGTTGATCAAGAGATTTTTTGATATTATTGTTGAGGTTGTTAATGAAAAATTGATATCTTTAGATTAAGATAAAAGATTTGATTTATATTTATTTCAGATTAAGAGATCCATGTGAATTTATAATTTAGAAATTTTGGATTTAGGAATTGATATGGAGTTCTTTTGCTTTTGTTAACGAGGTCCCTAATTGAATCTACTATTAAATGGAGATTTGATTTTTTTTGAAGCTTGTATGATTGTTATGAAAGGATATTTGATAGATATTGAAGATCTTGATGATAAAAATTTAAAAAAAAAATAATAATAATGATTTAAAATTCTTATATATTCTGATTATGTCCAAATTTGGTGGAGCATCGAAGGATTTTTTTCATTGATTTGACTTATAAGGATTTTTGGTTTGAAAATTATCGAATTGAATTGATATGAGAATTAAGATTTGATTCATATTGATTATAGTAAATCTATATGATGGTTTAAATATGATATTGGACTCAAGGGTTAATCAAGATTATTGTACACCAGTAAAAGTGTGAATGAGAATCGAAAGTTAATTTTTGACTTTAATTGAAATTTTAAATTTTGGATCTTTTCTATTGATAAGGTAAAGAAATAATTTGATCAAAATTTTTTTTTTGGTGAAGCTAAAAAATTTTGATTGTTAGATCAGAGTGCGCAGCGGAAGCATGATAATCTGGATTACTTTAAGTAAGGCAGGAATGTTGACCCTTTGAGTTAAAGAATTATGATAGATGATATAGTTTGATACAAGAAAAATATTGATATTAGAAAGAATAATATTTTAAAAATTTTAAATTATTTTAAATATCCTAATGTGATTTTTAAAAGTGGTGCTTCCACCTACTATGCTACAAAAATAATTAGTATCCTAATTCTAGGATGAGTGGACCTTTGATTTTTGATTTTAGGTTTAGAATATTTAGAGAAAAATTTTTTCTATCTTAGAATTAAATTTTATAATTCTCTATTTATTAGGAAGAATTTGAGATTGTTTATCGAATAATGATTTCGATCTTAGATTATTATACTCAAATATTTATCTCCAGGGTATAATAAAATTTAAAGTTTGAACTCTTTTGATCATTATTATTTCTCTGACTAAATGAAAAAAATTTGAGGTTATCTATTGATATTGATGATTATTCTACAAAAGATGGATTGGAGTTATTTATAATTTAATTTGATAATGAATCGATTAATTAAGAGTTATTAATATTTAGATAAAGAAAATTGATATACTTACTTATATTAGAGACATTGATTTTGATTATAAAAAAAATATAGTTTTGATTTAGATCAATTTTTGAGTTATTGATTTTTATTATGGAATGACTTAATGACAAAATTTGCTTCAAGAATGAGAATATTTAAGAGTTTGAGGGTTTGAGTAAGAAAATTTTGATGACTAGAAATAGTGATATTGATTCAATCAACGATGATGATATTGATCTTTATGAAATGACTTAATGATGAAGTTGTATTGAGAATTAAATATCAAAAGTTCGAGAATGAGATTGAAAGGATAAATCTTCAACCTTTGAAAGTACGAATAAGAGAAAATATTTTTGAATTTTGATTGATTAGGATATCATCAAATGATTCATAGAAGTATGTTTTCCTATCTTATGATGGGTTGAAATTAAGAGTGGTTAATATTTTAAAATAAATAAATGAATGATGATAAATGAAGTTCTTATGCAAGAATAGAGACATTGATTTTCTTCTACCTACAAGAGATGGATTTAATTTTAATTTGAGTCATGAGATATTGAACATTAATTTTTACAGAGAATGAGATCATAATTTCAAAATCTTAAAATATTAAAAATCTTTGAGATGTTAGTCTT
Source organism: Elaeis guineensis (assembly GCF_000442705.2). Classification (NCBI taxonomy): domain Eukaryota; kingdom Viridiplantae; phylum Streptophyta; class Magnoliopsida; order Arecales; family Arecaceae; genus Elaeis; species Elaeis guineensis. The sequence goes on along the minus strand of NC_026006.2, from coordinate 24,144,363 downwards.
GATAAATAAGAAAATAAATGGTTCCATTTTAGATCAATATTTGATGTATTGACTTTTTTTTTATGAAATAATTTAAGAATAAATTTATATTAAGAATTAGAATATTAAAATATTTGTGGATGAGATTCAAGTAAGAAACTATGAAGACTCAAGCAAGAAAAATTTCGAGGATGAAATTTCTTTTAGAGGGGAAGAATGTGATAGCCCAGCCCAGCCCGAGTAAGAATCCCAGCCCAGATCAGCCAAAGCCCAAAAAAAAAAAAAAGAAGAAAAAACAGGGGAGAAGACTCCCAAAGGGAGTCTTCTTCCTCCTCTCGTCGGCTCCCAATCGGAGTCAGAAATGAGCTCTCTCCAGTCCTATTTAAGGAGGAAATCCCTCCTCTCTCCCTTCCATCGAAGATCCTAAGCCCAGTTGGCGGCAATCACCGGAAAACCACCGCGGAAGATCCGTCCCTGTGCCCGTCCAATTGCTCGTCGGAAAAGCCTCGCCGGTGTCGAAGGTAAGCCTCCTCCCCTTCCTCTCTTCTCCCTTTTCTTTCCCATGTCGGTGTGCATGCTCGCCGGTGACCGGAGTCGCCAGATTTTGTTGCGGAAGAAATCTTTCTTTTTTTTGCCGTTTTTCCGACGTCGGTGGTCACCACCGACTATCGGTTTTGGCCCTCTTCTCATCGTTGGGTCGCTCCCCTCCTGCCGACGGCCGCCCCACACCGGCTGCACCGTCGGTCGGAACACCAACAAGGGAACCTCACGGTCCCCTGTTTCGGCCCAAAAGAAACCCACGGGAAAAGAAGAAGAAAAGAAGAAGAAGAAGAAGAAGAAGGAAAAGAAAAGAAAAAGAAAAGAAAAAGAAGGAAAAGAAAAGAAAAAGAAAAGAAAAAGAAAAGAAAAAAGAAAAAAAAAAAGAAAAAAATAAGAAGAAAAATAAAATAATAATAATATAATAATAATAAATAGAATTTTCTCTCCTCTCTCTTTCATGAAGAAAAAAAGAAAGAAAGAAAGAGAGAAAGAAAAGAAGAAAGAAAAAAATAAAATAAATAAATTAATAAATAATGATATAAATAATAAAATATGAGAAAGATAGTTTCTTTCTCTTTCCTCTCTCTCTTCAGCTTGAACTAGTATTTTCTCTATCTAAAATTGGACTTTTTCTCTCTACTTTCTCTCTCTAAAATTTTCTCTTTAGATTATTTCTCTCTCCTAAGATTTTTAAAATTTTGAGAAGAATGATGATGAATTTAAATGATCCTCATGATGGATTTTTGATCTGTGATCGTCGGATGGTACACCGACATCCACTTTGATCAGATCAGGTATTTTTAGATTTTAATTCTCATGATCTTATTGAATTGTCCACATGATAATTTCAGCATGATTTGATCTGATCGATCAGATTTGTTGAATCATATTGTTTGAAAAATTCAAGATGAGTTTTCTCTCTCTAGAATTTTTTTTCTCTAGAATTTTCTCTCTCTAAAATATTCTCTCTCTTGATTGATTCTCTCTCTAAAAAGATTAGTGAATGAAAAAATTTCTTTTAATAGTCTTGATCTGATTCTAATGAAGAACCCTGATCCATGGTTGTCAGACAGCATACTGGCACCTACCTTAATCAGACCATGACTCTTTAGATTTGATCATCCATGATTTCGATCTAGCCATGACTTGATTTGATCATGTTAATTTCACCAATCGAGATACTGGATCAATCGTAATGTTGGATTGTGTCACCTGATCAATTCGAATTGTACCTCATGAATTCTCTCTCCTCTAATTTTCTCTCTCCACTTGATTTTATGTAATCGATGAAGAAATCTCGATCCTATCACTTCTTATCCGATTTGATCTGATAGTCAAACTTTGGATCATTTAGGTCCTAATTAGATTTTGATTAGATAAAATTATATGATCGGACCCAATCTAAACCGTTGAAATATGGTATTCATATTCTTTCTAATTATTGAAATTGATTTTGTATAGGATTGTGGATGTTTGATCATGGGATATCGCGATATGATCTACGAACAGAATTTTTGAAAGAAAATTTATAGAATTATGTGGATTTATTGGAATGCATTTGAGGTAAGTAATATTTCACTTTTTCTAGATTTATCGGCAAATTATAATATATTTTTCTGATATGATTTATGAAACGATGCATGAATTGGATGAATGGTATTTTGTTATGAAAATATCTTATTTGAAATGTTATGATGAAGCATGATTGAACATATTGATTTCATGATGCATTATATTGATTGATTTCGATACTACATGATTATATATTTTATTATCGAAATTAGAATATGAAATATGATTTATGAAGAATTATGATATAAGAAATATTATGAATTGACAACCTGACTATGTAAAGGACCCTGCCAATGGGGGCATATACGTTGGCAATTGATTTGTCCTGAGGGTTTACGTCGTCAGAGAGACCAGCGACAAACCGTCAGAGAGACCAGCGGTTCCGAAGGACTTTGCTGCCAGATGATTCGCAGCTCACCGCAAGAAGATACGCAGTGTTATGACCCTGCCACAGGAAAAATGTGGTCATAGCTCATGGTTGACGAAAAGAATTTAAGAACGAAAGAAATTAAAATCTGGAAAGAAACTTAAATTTTTGAAAAAGAAATGAATTTGGCATGAATTATGTTGCATAATTGAAATTGATTTTGAATTGATGAACTCTATATACTTATTTTCTATAAATAATTATTTACTTAAATACCTGATGAAATCTGTTGAAAAGTGATCATTGCTTACTGGGCTGTCTAGCTCATTACCTTATATTTTATTATTTTTATAGATGTTGAGGAATTAAGATTGTTGGGTATAAAATACCCCCCCAGTTGAAGTTCGTACCAGGAGTGACCCTCCCGGGACTCTGTCGACGTCCAACTTTGGGCGACGTATTTTCGAACCTCTCCGACGGTCGAGCTTCTGCAATATTCTCAAGTTCTGCCGATAGATAAACTCCCACAGCTTCTTCCACAAGTGTCGACTGGGTTCCCCCGACGGACGAACTCCTGCCGCATCTCCCGGGCTTCTCCAGCGATAAGCTTCTTCGGTTGTCCATCAGGCTACTCCAAGTGCTCTCTGGATTCTACTATCGGCCGATCTCCTACAAGGGTCAATCGTTCTTCGGACCCCTTCCGGATCTTTTCCGACAGGATTCAATCGACTCCAATCCGAATTTCTTCCAGAACTACGTCAGTTCGTTAGTTGCCGAACTTTATCAACAGCAGATCTCCACGACGGACGGGCTCCATCCAAGTCTCTACGACGGTCGACTGCCTTCTGGGTTTCATCCGGGCTCCTATGGGAGCCGGACTTCTTCCCCAAACTCCTACTGCAGATAGACTTCGTCCGAGCTCCTACGGGAGCCAGACTTCAGCCTTGAGCTCCCATTGTAGGTAGACCTCATCCGAATTCTTACAAGGGTCGGACTCCGAGCTCCCACCATAAGCGATCTATATCGAGCTTCTGCTACAAGCGATCTACTCCGAGCTACTGCTACAAGCGGTCTACTTCAAATTGCTACTACGAGCGGTCCGTGTCGGATTTCTACTGTAAGCCTCCACCCGATCTTCTCTTGTGAACGAATTCCTTCCGGACTTCTATTGCAGGCAGGCTTCAGCCGAGCTTCCTCGACAAATGATCCCCATCCAGACTTCTATGGGAACCAGACTCCGACCGAACTTCTATAGCGTACAGATTTCGGATGAACTCCTACGACGCACGGGCTCCAACAGTCGAACCCGTCCAACGGGTGAACCTCTCCAGCGCCATCCGACATCCACTGCCGGTCACCTTCTGTCGGATTCTGTGTGAAACTGAACTTCGTCCATAGAAAGCCCTTGACCAAGCTTCTACAGCAGATGACCTTCGCCTGCAGTACTAGCACCCAAGGCACCCAACGGTAGAAAGCTCGCCAGCAACATCCGAGCTCCTCTCAGACGGAGAGCTACCTCTCTCCACCGGACACCCTAACCGAGCTTCGACCGATAGGCCTGGACTCCCTGGCAGGCCATAGTAATGGCCGCGACTCTGCTCCACTTCCTATAACGGATCCCACGCAGCTCCATCATGCTCTGACAAGTCACGACAACGGACATCACTCCACTCTCCACAACAGGCTCCACGTGATAGGCCACAGCGATGGCCACGACTCCACTCCACTACTCTCCGTAACAAACTCCTCATGGCCCCGAACGGCCCACTACCGGGCGGTTACAGACGTCGCTGTCAATCTGTTACGTCGTTCGCCTATAAAAGGGGACCCCCAGATATGTTATTCTCTAAGCTCTAATCTCTATCTAAAGACTCGGCTAAAATTTTCGTTCGAGGACTCCATTCTTGTTGAGGCAGAGAACTGACTTGAGCATTGGAGGATTTTGCTGGAGCACCCCCAACTCCGGTTTAGACTTCCTTTGCAGGTCCCGCGGCGACCGTGACTCCTTCGACTCCAACTTCTCTGACGTCGGTGGATTTTTGTATCAACAGGATTGACGCTAGAGGAAGGGTGTGTCTTCGCAGTACCCTTGTTCTTAAAGGAGCGCTCAACGGACCACCTCCAGTCATCTTCTCTGGCATCTCCTCCTCCGGTTGCCTGCCTGATCTCCACCTGATGCCTCCCTGAAGGGCATCCACCAGGCGGTCAACGGCCCCCACGGCCAGATCTCAGCGAGCTCTGCAAGCCCCGGCCTCATCTCCTGATTCTCAGGCTCCTCTTCCTCTGACGACGGCAGTCGGCATGGAGCAGCCCGATAATCGGCCTACGACTGGTTTCACCAACACCATCTCAGGGAATCCCGACGGGGAACAACCGGTGTATTGGCCGGACCTCCCAAGCGACAAAGGATTGAGGAATCCATAACCTTTGCTGAGGAAGATGCTCGGGGAGTTCAATTTTCTCATAACGATGCGGTTGTAGTTTCTTTAAATATAGCTAATTACGATGTGCGCCGCATTCTTATCAATAATGAAAGTTCGGCCGATATTTTGTTCTAATGATGATTCTCAAAAATGTCCATTCCGGATGATCATTTAGGACCGGTGAACTCCCCACTGGTAGGGTTCACGGGTGATGCCATGCCCGTGGAAGGAATGATAACCCTGACTGTGGTTGCAGGTCGATTTCGAAACAATCCAGGTGCGAGTGGACTTCCTGGTGGTAAAGGGCCGTCCACCTATAACACAATACTCGGCCGCCCGACCTTAACGCCCTCCGAGCTGTGGTGTCGACCTACCATTTAAAGTTGAAATTTCTACGGGCAGGAGGTTGGAGAGGTCAGAGGAGATCAAGCCTTGGCGAGACACTGCTACAGCATAGCCTTGCAAAGAAGTGACCGATCTGACCTCTGTCCGATTGATGGATTGGACACCCACGATGACCTCACTGAGGAAAGGGGTGGGCCAATTGAAGATCTTATTTGATTCCTTTGAATGATGGAATAAAGAGCATGTGGTGAAGATCGGCTCCAACCTGGGGGAAGAGGTGCAGGCGCAGCTCATTGATTTCCTACAAAAGAATGGGATGTTTTTGCTTGGGTCCCGAGACATGCCGGGGATCGACGCAGAGGTCATGGAACATCGTCTGGCCATTGATCCAAAGCATCGGCCGACGAAAGAAAAAATCTGAGGTCATGCACAGAAAGGCAAAAGGCGATAGCCGAGGAAGTGGATAAACTCCTGAAGGCTGATTCATTAGAGAAGTCAACTATACTGACTGAATTTCCAATATGGTCCTCATCAAAAAGGCAAACGGCAAGTGGAGGATGTGTATAGACTTCAAAAAGTTGAATAAAGTCTGCCCAAAGGACAGCTATCCTCTGTCCAGAATTGATCAACTGGTGGATGCAACCTCGGGCCATGAGCTTCTCACCTTCATGGATGCATTCTCTGGCTATAATCAAATCAGAATGGCACCAGAAGATGAAGAAAAGACTGCTTTATTACTAACCATGGTCTTTACTATTACAGGGTTATGCCTTTCGGCCTAAAAAATACAGGTGCGACCTATCAGCGGCTGGTGAACAAAATCTTCAAAGAGCAGATCGGTGCAACATGGAGGTCTACGTGGATGACATGCTCATGAAAAGTAAATCCTCAATGAACCACGTCGTCGACCTCGAGGAGACTTTGGCACCCTCAGAAATATAAGATGAAGCTGAACCCAACTAAGTGTGCTTTCGGAGTGACCTCGGGAAATTCTGGCTTCATGGTATCGGGGCATGGAATTGAAGCCAATCCGGAGAAGATTCACGCCATCTAGGAGATGGCCACCCCGAAGTCGATAAAAGAAGTTCAGCGCCTTACAGGGAGGGTGGCAGCCCTGAATCGCTTCATTGCGAGGTCGGCCGAACGGTGCTTACCCTTCTTCCAAACCCTCAAGCAGTCGAAGAATTCTGTTGGACCATTGAATGTCAACAGACATTCGAAGAACTAAAGAACTACCTCGGCTCGCCCCGCTATTGGCGAAGCCCGAGCCGGGAGAAGTTGTTCTTGTACCTGGCGGTCTCCCCTATGTCTCTCGTAGCAGTTCTTGTTAAGGAAGAAATAAAAATTCAACGGCTGATCTACTACATCAGTCGTGCATTGAGAGATCCGAAACTAGGTATATTAAATTAGAGAAACTAACTTACACCCTATTGATTGCAGTCCGGAGGCTCCGACCTTACTTTCAAGGGCACACCGTAACGTTACTCATCGACCAGCCGATTAAGGTGATTCTACACCGGATGGATGCTTCTGGGAGGATAGCGAAACGGGCGATCGAGCTCACAGAATTCGACATCAACTATCAACCTCGGCCGACAGTAAAAGTCCAGATATTGGCAGACTTTATAGTGGAATGCACTATCCTAGAGGAGGCCAAACCTGAACAAGGTGAAACTGATGGCCTGAAGTCCCGACCGAACTCCTCTGAAGAAGAAACAGACCTCCCTGATTGCTTTTGGGCCCTCTACATGGACGGATCCTCCAACATATCGGGCGCAGGTGCGGGTCTGATCTTGATCAGTCCGGAGGGGATCGTCGCAGAGTACGCGCTGCGCTTCGAATTCTCCGCAACGAACAATGGAGCAGAATATGAAGCTCTGATCGCAGGATTGAGGATCGTCAAAGAATTAGGAGTAGATTAGCTCCAAATTTATAGTGACTCCCAACTGGTAGTGGGATAAGTCAATAGAAACTACGAAGCACGGGAGGACAGCATGGCCAAATATCTTGAAAAGGTAAAGGAGATCGTCCCCGCCTTTAGTAGCTTCAACATCAAGCAGATTCCAAGAACGAAAAATACCAGGGCCGATCTCCTCTCCAAGTTGGCTACACTGGCTCCGACTGAACTACCCAAGGAAGTCCTCTTTGAAGTTCTGAAGTGCTCAAGTACGGAAGAATCGTGGCCCGTGATGGAAATTGGCCATGAACCTAGTTGGATCGACCCACTGATGGCATATCTTAGAGGCGGGGTTCTTCCTCATGATGCAAAAGAAGCTCGGAAGCTCAGAAATCAAGCCTCTCGATATATCCTTTATGAGGACAAATTGTACAAGAGGTCATACTCTTTACCCCTTTTAAAATATCTCCGGCCTTCGAAAGCTGACTACGCCTTATGGGAGGTGCACGAAGGAATCTGCGGAAGCCATCTGAGGGCTAGATCTTTATCCCACAAGTTACTCCGACAAGGGTATTACTGGCCGACAATGTACCGTGACTCCATTGAATACGTCAGAAAATGTGATCGATGTTAGAGATATGCTAACATCTAAAGACAGCCCGCCTCTGAACTTACACCCTTGAGTGCTCCATGGCCGTTCGCACAATGGGGAATGGATATCCGTGGACCTTTTTCTGTGGCATCAGGGCAGAGGAAGTTCCTCCTGGTAGTAATTGACTATTTCACCAAGTGGGTTGAAGCCAAACCGTTGGCAAAAATCACAGAAGCTAAAGTACAAGACTTCGTTTGGAAGTCAATCATTTACAGGTTTGACGTACCAAGAACCCTAATTACTGATAATGGGTGACAATTTGCGGGAGCGAGGTTTGCTGGATTTTGTGAGGACCTAAACATCTCCCACAACTTCACATCGGTAGCCCATCCCCAGACCAACGGCGAAGCTAAAGTGACCAACAGAACTCTGCTGCAAGGAATCAAGACAAGGCTCGAAAGAGCGAAGGAAACTTGGGCAGACGAACTTTATCATGTATTGTGGGCATACCGAACTACCCAAAGACTGCCCATGGGGGAGACTCTTTGCTCTAGCCTTCGGAATGGAGGCTGTTATCCCAATTGAGCTCAAACTCCCATCAGCACGAGTTGTGGCATTCAACGAGCATCACAATTTGCAGGGTCTTAAAGCCAACCTCGACTTGTTAGAAGAAAAGCGGGAGGCGGCTCAAGTTTGGATGGTAGCTTACAGACAGAAAGTCGCCCGCTACTAGAACTCCCAGGTCAAAAACAAAGTCTTTAGAGCAGGAGACCTAGTGCTTCGACGAGCCGCTGTCTCGCAACCTCAGGATCAAGGAAAGCTTGCTCAAAACTGGGAAGGCCCATACGAAGTCAAGGAGGTAGTCCGGCCCGGAACTTACTACCTCAGAGAACTCGGAGGAGCAGACCTCTCGCGACCATAGAGCTCGAAAAATTTATGAATGTATTACCGATAACTTTACTTTAAATAAAAGTTTTATATCCACATGTCTTCTCTCTTGGCACGAGCTTATATCGACAGGACAATCGAAACTAACCGTGTCAGGAACAGGAGGAGAACCTTATCTCGACACAATCGAAGGTCCGGTTCTCCTTAGATCGGATGGGGGGAGAGGCCCTGCAACGCCCTTATGTGCCCCCACAGCCATGTTAGGAACAGGAGGAGAACCTCGTCCTAACATGAGCAAGGTCGACGGCCCGATTATTTTTAGACCGGATGGGGGGAGAGGCCCTACAACACCCTTATGTGCCCCCACAGCCATGTTAGGGACAAGAGGAGAACCTCGTCCTAACATGAGCAAGGTCGAAGGCCCGGTTCTCCTTAGATCGGATGGGGGGAGAGGCCCTGCAACACCCTTATGTGCCCCCACAGCCATGTTAGGGACAGGAGGAGAACCTCACCCTAACATGAGCAAAGTCGAAGGCCCGATTATTTCTAGACTGGATTGGGGGAGAGGCCCTGCAATGCCCTTATGTGCCCCCACAGCCATGTTAGGGACAGGAGGAGAACCTCGCCCTAACATGAGCAAAGTCGAAGGCTCGGTTCTCCTTAGATCGGATGGGGGGAGAGGCCCTGCAACGCCCTTACGTGCCCCTACAACCATTTTAGGAAGAGGAGGAGAACCTCGTCCTAACATGAGTAAAGTCGAAGGCCCGATTATTTTCAGACCGGATGGGAGGAGAGGCTCTCACAACGGCCCATATGTGCCTCCACAGCCCTGCTAGGAACAGGAGGAGAACCTCGTCCTAACCTGAGCTGAAATCGACTACACAGGAATAGGAGGAGAACCTCATCCTAACGCCAACTAAGATCCGGTCATTCAAGACCAGATAAGAAAAAGAAAACCTTCTCGATGGCCCCTCCATGCTTCCGCGACCCCGCTAAGAGCAGAGGAAAAACCCTCACTCGAGAAAAGAAAAGGAAAAAAGGAGGGAAGTTAAAAAGGAAAGCGACGAACTACACCAGCGATAAATGAAAAATAAATTACATCAAAGATACAGGGGACCTCGTCTCAGCGAGGACGGAGATTCTTATCAAAAATCCTCAGTCTCCAAGAGGGCTCTCAACACAGGCCAAGGATAAGACGGCTTCCTCAAGGCAACGAGAAGTTCAGACCCCCGAGCTCGAACTCTGAAAGAAAGCGTCAAACTCGAGTGGCCTCGGACAAATTTACGGCCATAAACAAAAGGGATAGGTCAATGCAACGATGATTGGGTACCTTCGAATGACATCGATATCGAGCAAGGCAAAAATTGAAAGAAGTTCGACAAACGATAACTCAACACATGAGTAGAAGAGGTAATGAAAAATTTTCTTTTCATTTCATTAATTAAGTATGCATTACAAAGCCCTTAAGGCCGAAAAAGAAAGATGACAAGAAAAGCAAGCCAACGTAGCGACCATCAGGAACCTTCAGACAACATCGACATCGAACGAGACAAAGAAAAAAAAAAATAAATAAAAAAAGTTCGACGAACGACAATTTGACGCAAAGTGTGGACAAGGTAACAAAAAATCTCCTTTTTATTTTTGATTAACAAGGTATACGTTACAAAACCCTGAAGGCCAAGGAAAGAAGAACAATACTACAAGACCTGAAAAGAATACATTAGAGACCACTTCAAGCTTTCGACTTCTCCTTCCAGTTCTATCTTTCTCAGCAGTATTTTTCAGTACGTATGATGAACCCGTCGACTCTCACCCTCTGCCTCGTTCCGCCCCATTGCCGAAACCCTAACCCTAAGGAGAAAAGGGGGGAATAGAGCTCAAGGGGCGGCGGCGGCGACGGCGACGGCAACGATGACCTGCATCAAGAAGACCCGAAAGTACCCTAGTGGCCGCGATAACACCGGAGGCATGCACCACCACCATGTTCTCTCCGACGATTACCATCCTAGGTACTTCGACAAGGTCAGCATGTGCTACTTCCACCACCCCTGCAACAAGTTCTACTGTTCCACCGTCAGTGCCGACCGCCTCTGGTCCCTCGACCCCGATGACATCAAGAAGCCTGCCACAGCTTATGATGGTAATTCTACCCCCTTGACCGGTGTCACCCCGTTCAATTACTTTAAAATTCTCGGGCAGGACGCACTCACCGGCCAGTTCCATTATTAAATCTCTGTTGTTAAAGGAATTCTCCCTCGAGTCCCCTTCGAAGCTGTGGGAGCCTTCAGTGGCAGCTCGGCAGTCGCTGAACTTGCGGGCCACTATTTTCCTTCTCCTCCTCCTCTCGATCTGTAGCATCCCCTCGAGACGGACCTCCGGGGTAGAAGCCCCGATGGGAGAACTCCTCGAAAGGGCTCGGAGGACTGAAGGCTCGGCATCGTAAGGGACGTCGACGGTGAGGGCCGCCCGGGCAACTCCTACGTCCGTGCCTGCAACAAGAGAAAAGAAAGAAGGAAATCTCGAAAGATCGAGAAAGATTGTGAATAAACCCTCGGAAGCTGAACAAACAAAGCAAGAAGAGGAAGGAACAACAGTAATGACAAGAGAAGTTTCGGGACCAACCTAGATTGGCCCGACATAGGCGGGGAGCTGGTGGAGATGGCGGGGATTGACGCAAAGAACGCTTAGGGTCGAAAAGGGAACCGATGGGCGGCAGAACTCTCAGATAGAAGAAAGGCGCTGACTGGACTCTCAGGCGAAGTGAAGTCCCTGGAGGGAAGGAGTGGGTTTAAATAGGCAACAGGGCCTGGCACAGTTATGACGGCGAATATCCCTAGGCCGACCAATGCCCACCACGTGTCCCACTCACCATGGCGTAGGGTTGACTGCTGGCGGGGCCATTATGGTGTGGCACTTGGGACTGCACTCCAGCGAAAATTTTGAAAAGTCTCTTCGGATCGCCCCGATTTGAAAAGACTCCGGCATGCGTGCATTAAATGCCAGGATATCTGAGGGTGGTCACGCGGAGAATTCAAGGGGGCAACTTCGGCTGTAAAAATTTATCTATACTTCCTTTATTCGAAAATCGAACTCGAAAGTAGGGAGACTGGTGTTGGGTATAAAATACCCCCCCAGCCAAAGTTCATACCAGGAGTGACCCTCCCGGGACTCTGCCGACGTCCAACCTTGGGCGACATATTTTCAAACCTCTCCGATGGTCGAGCTTCCGCAATATTTCCAAGTTCTGCTGACGGATAAACTCCCACAGCTTCTTACACAAGTGTCGATCGGGTTCCCCCGACGGACGAACTCCTGCAACATCTCCCGGGCTTCTCCGACGATAAGCTTCTTCGATTGTCCATCAGGCTGCTCCAGGCGCTCTCTGGATTCTACCATCAGCCGATCTCCTACAAGGGTCAACCGCTCTGCGGACCCCTTCCGAATCTTTTTCGACAGGATTCGATCGACTCCAATCCAAATTTCTTCCAAAACTACGTCAGTTCGTCAATGGTCGAACTTTTTCGATAGCAGATCTCCATGATGGACGGGCTCTATCCAAGTTTCTATGACGGTCGACCGCCTTCTGGGTTTCATCCGGGCTCCTACGGGAGCCAGACTTCTTCCCCGAACTCCTACTACAGGTAGACTTCGTTCGAGCTCCTACAGGAGCCGGACATCAGCCCTGAGCTCCCATTGCAGGTAGACCTCATCCGAATTCTTACAAGGGCTGGACTCCTAGCCCCCTGCTACAAGCGATCTACTCCGAGCTTCTGCTACAAGCGATCTACTCCAAGCTACTACTACAAGCGGTCTACTTCAAATTTCTACTACGAGCGGTCCGCATCGGATTTTTACTGTAAGCCTCCACCCGAGCTTCCCTTGTGAACAAATTCCTTCCAGACTTCTATTGCAGGCAAGCTTCGATCGAGCTTCCTCAAAAATGATCCCCATCTGGACTTCTACGAGAACCAGACTCCGACCGAACTTCTGTAGCAGACAGATTCTGGATGAACACCTACGACGTGCGGGCTCCAGCAGCCGAACGCCTCTAGCGGGTGAACCTCTCTAGCACCATCCGACATCCACTGTCGGTCGACCTTCTGTCAGATTCTGTGTGAAACTGAACTTCATCTGTAGAAAGCCCCTGACCGAGCTTCTACAGCAGATGACTTTCGCCTACAGTACTAGCACCCAAGGCACCCAATGGTAGAAAGCTCACCAGCAACATCCGAGCTCCTCTCAGACAGAGAGCTACCCGTCCCCACCAGACACCCCAACCGAGCTTCGACCGACAGGCCTGGACTCCCTGACAGGCCACAGTAATGGCCGTGACTCTGCTCCACTTCCTATAACGGATCCCATGCGGCTCCATCATGCTCTGGCAAGTCACGACAACGGACATCACTCCACTCTCCACAACAGGCTCCACATGGCAGGCCACGGCAATTGCCACGACTCCACTCCACTACTCTCTGTAACAAACTCTTCATGGCCCCGAACGGCCCACTACCGGGCGGTTACAGACATCGCTGTCAATCTGTTACGCCCTCTGCCTATAAAGAGGGGATCCCCAGATATGTTATTCTCTAAGCTCTAATCTCTATCAAAAAACTCTGCAAAAATTTTCGTTCGAGCACTCCATTCTTGTTGAGGCAGAGAACTGACTTGAGCATCGGAGGATCTTGTCGGAGCACCCCCAACTCCAGTTTAGACTTTCTTTGCAGGTCCCGACGGCGACCATGACTCCCTCGACTCCAGCTTCTCCGACGTCGGTAGATTTTTGCATCAACAGGACTCAAGCCGATGTTAAACAGAAATTGCTCCTTCAGAAGGTTGGGAAGGGAAGGAGTTGGATAACTAAGAAATTTTTGGATGGCTCGAAGGTCATCCTCCCCCAGGCTAGGAGCCCGACGAATGGAGTCCCTCAGGGAGCCCCAAGGGGGCAATCCCAGCTTTAAAGTCAGACATTGGATGTAGAGGTACTTCCCCTTCCAGTTATGGATAGAAGAGGGAGCACCTTTCAGCAACCCCTTCTTGCCGAACTGGGAGGAGAAGTACCACCAGTCCTTTACCGAGGGGTGGCACTTGAAGGTATAAAAATACCTAAACAAAGGAAGAGATGGCTGAACTTCGACTATGTGGCAAAGGAAGAGAAACTCTATCAAAAACCTAAAGGAGTTCGGTACGATTGAAGCTAAAGAAATATCTAGAAAATGAAAAAGAGCGACGACGAAGGATGGAAGCGGGAGTCGGAGCCCAGCACGGAAAGCCTCCTGGTACAGGCAGAAATGGCCAGGTGGGAGGGTGCTAGCCCGATCAGTGGGACCAGGAAGCTCCAGATCGTACTCTGGAGGAACTCCATATTGAACCCTTATCAGTAGAAGTTCGTCTGGAGTCAGAAAACAGGGAATGGCATCCGATGCAAAAACTAGACGAGGCCTAGCCCTAGATATGGGTTCATCTATAGTATAAGGGTTTTGAGGGACTGAGGCAGACGAACTCCCGGAACCGCTAGAGGCGGAGGTGCCAGAAGATATTTCAAGCAAAAACTTTAAAAATCCCAGAAAAATTGAGAGAAATAAGAGACAAAAGGTCTGTGGGGAACCAGATAGGTGGAATGTGGCAGAAGAAAAATGAAGAAGAAGGAACACCTAAATGACGAGAGAAGGAACGAAAGTTCTGGAACTAACCTAAGCTGCTCTGAAGGATGCAGAGATGCAGGGACAAGAATGACTCGAAGAACATCTAGGGCCAAAATGGACATCGAGGAAGGTCAGAGCTCTCAGAAAGAAGACAGGCACCAACAGGACTTTCAGGCAGAATGAAACTCCCGGAGGAAGAAGGGCGGGTTTAAATAGACCCTGGGATCCAGCGCTATAATGATCGTGGATCTCCCCAGGCCGATCCATGTTCGCCACGTGTCTCACTCGCCACAACAGGCAGCTAAAAGCGGCTGACAGCTGGCAAGGCCATTATTGTGCCGTCCCTAGAGCAACACTCCAGCAGAAATTTTGAAAAGTCTCTTCGGATCGCCCCGATTTGAAAAGACTCCAGAATGTGCACATTAAATGCCAGGATATCTGAGGGCGGTCGCACGCAGAATTCAAGAGGGCAACTTCGGCTGTAAAAATTTTTCTATACTTCCTTCATTCGAAAATCAAACTCGAAAGTAGGGGGACTAGTGTTGGGTATAAAATACCCCTCCAGCCAAAGTTCGTACCAGGAGTGACCCTTTCGGGACTCTGCCAACATCCAACCTTGGGCGACATATTTTCGAACCTCTCCGACGGTCGAGCTTCCGCAATATTCTCAAGTTCTGTCGATGGATAAACTCCCACAGCTTCTTCCACAAGTGTCGACCAGGTTCCCCCAACGGATGAACTCCTGCCACATCTCCCGAGTTTCTCCGACGATAAGCTTCTTCGGTTGTCCATCAGGCTGCTCCAGGCACTCTCTGGATTCTACCATCGGTCGATCTCCTACAAGGGTCAATCGCTCTTCGGATCCCTTTCGAATCTTTTTCGATAGGATTCGATTGACTCCAATCCGAATTTCTTCCAGAAATACGTCAGTTCGTCAGTGGCCGAACTTTTTTGATAGCAGATCACCATGACGGACGGGCTCCATCCAAGTTTCTACAACGGTCGACCACCTTCTGGGTTTCATCCGGGCTCCTACGAGAGCCAGACTTCTTCTCCGAACTCCTACTGTAGGTAGACTTCGTCCGAGCTCCTACGGGAGCCGGACTTCAGCCCTGAGCTCCCATTACAGGTAGACCTCGTCTGAATTCTTACAAGGGCCGGACTCCTAGCCCCCACCACAAGCAATCTACACCGAGCTTCTGCTACAAGCAATCTACTCCGAGCTTTTGCTACAAGCGATCTACTCCGAGCTTCTGCTACAAGCGATCTACTTCAAATTTTTACTACAAGCGGTCTACCTCAAATTTTTACTACGAGCGGTCCGCGTCGGATTTCTATTGTAAGCCTCCACCCGAGCTTCCCTTGTGAACAAATTCCTTCCGGACTTCTATTGTAGGTAGGCTTCGGTCGATCTTCCTCAACAAATGATCCCCATCCGGACTTCTACGGGAACCAAACTCCGACCGAACTTCTGTAGCAGACAGATTTCGGACGAACTCCTACAACGTGCGGGCTCCAGCAGCCGAACCCCTCCAACGGGTGAACCTCTCTAGCACCATCCGACATCCACTGCCGGTCGACCTTCTGTTGGATTCTGTGTGAAACTAAACTTCATCCGTAGAAAGCCCCTGACCGAGCTTCTACAGTAGATGACCTTCACCTGCAGTACTAGCACCCAAGGCACCCAATGGTAGAAAGCTCACCAGCAACATCTGAGCTCCTCTCAGACGGAGAGCTACCCCTCCCCACCAGACACCACAACCGAGCTTCGACCGATAGGCCTGGACTCCCTGGCAGGCCACAGTAATGGCCGTGACTCTGCTCCACTTCCTATAACAGATCCCACATGGCTCCATCATGCTCTGGCAAGTCAGGACAACGAACATCACTCCACTCTCCACAACAGGCTCCACGTGGCAGGCCACGGTGATGGCCACGACTCCACTCCACTACTCTCCGTAACAAACTCTTCATGGCCCCGAACGGCCCACTACCGAGCGATTACAAATGTCGCTGTCAATCTGTTACGCTCTCTGCCTATAAAGAGGGGACCCCTAGATATGTTATTCTCTAAGCTCTAATCTCTATCAAAAAACTCTGCTAAAATTTTCGTTCGAGCACTCCATTCTTGTTGAGGCAGAGAACTGACTTGAGCGTCGGAGGATCTTGCCGGAGCACCCCCAACTCCGATTTAGACTTCCTTTGTAGGTCCCGACGGCGACCGTGACTCCCTCGACTCCTGCTTCTCCGATGCCGATGGATTTTTGCATCAACACTGTGTTTGTTGACTTCAGTAGGTTTAGGTTCACTATTTGGAGTAGGATGCATCTAGATGGAATCTATCGATCTTGGTAGAAAAAGAGAAGTTCTATATGATTTGAGAGACTGAGTTCAGAAAATTTTTGGCCAAAATAAGTGTGAATACTGAAAAAGAGTTTCTACGAAATTCATAAATGAACTCGAGTCGAGTCAATCTAGCATATGACCGACGATGGGATTAGACGAGTTCTCCATGACCTCCATTAAGTCAGAGCTTACGATAAAAAAACAAAATCATATGATAACTACACCTAGAGATTCATACTTTCATTCTACTGAGTTGCCACTACATACTGCTAGGTATCACTGATGGATTATGAGACTCATCGAGCGTCATCTTGATGATCAATGGCCCTCGAAGGGTAGAATTGAAAATATTTCAATCCATTGAAAAGAGTTTCGATGATATTATAATGGAGATCACAATATATCTCACTACTAGATAGAATAGAACTTTTGGGATCACATATTAAGAGATTTAATCTCAAATTTATTAATTGGGCTTATGAAGTTCCAATTGAATTAAGGTTTATTGAAATCTTATTAGATTTATTAGAACCATTCTAGTCTACAGTTAAACCTAATTTTTTTCGAAACTTTGATTTGATTAAGTCTATAGCCTTGAACCTAACCTAAATCTATTTGGGTTTAATTGGGCTCTTAATTATGAGCCCAAAAAGATTTGATTAAGTCAATTAGTTGACATAATTATCCTAACATTATCTCTTCTTTATCTCTTAATTATCTCTAAGTGTGCATGTGGAATAGTTGGAAGATTGGATGGTTCATCCCTTTTCTTTTGGTAAATATTGGGTGCCACATCTTAAAGGGGCCCACCCCCTCTTATGTGTCATAGTGTGGAGGAGGGAGAGGAGGGGCCACTCCCCATCACTTTTGGCTAGAGATCCCTTTGTGGGGCACCAAGAGTTGGTGCCCCAACTACCTGACAAATATTCTATGAATGCCTTTTGTACATACTTTAAGGGGCTAATTATATACCATTTATATCTAATTTTAATTGACATAAATCAGATTAAAAAAGTAGAGGATTCTTATGAGATAAGGATCTACCTTTTTAAGATAATTGAGTTCCTAATATGTGTCAAGGTAGTATCTATTTAAAAGGTGGACTCTAGGGTTTCTAAAGAATAGAATTTTCATCAACAAAAATTCCTCCCTTTGAAGGAAAAACCATCTTTTTCCTTGTAGGATCTTCCAGATCTAATGAGATCTGGGGTGAAATATTTTTTTTTAAAAATTATCCTACTTTATTTCAGATTTAAGGTCTATTAGATCTAATTTTTATTATCTAATATTTAACCTAAAATAAAATCTAAAATTTAAAAATTAGGAGAATACCTCTAGGGTAACTAGATTATCCTGTAAATGATCACAGTAATATCCGAGGTTCAAAAATAGCCACACAGTCATCTGACCTCTATCGGTATCCACTCGAGCAGGATCTGGATCATCTTCTCCTTGCAAATCTTTGCTCTAAAAATCAGATCTGGATCTGATCTAGAAGATCTTCAAAAGATCTTTTGAAGCTGGAGCAGCAGCTTCTCGACAAATTCCTGTAGCCTTCTGTTCAGAGAGCCACCACGCCTTGGACAAGCACCAGATGGATGTCCAACTTCTTGGATGTGAAGAGGGGAGAGAGAGGAGCAGAGGAGATGTGAAGAAGTAGAGGGGAATCTCATTTTTCCTCGATATTGAGTAGAATCTCTAAACCCTAGGCGCAGACAGGGTTTAAATAGACCCTGCTGCGCCATGCAGTGCCACATCATTCGATCAATCAAAAAATTTTAATTAATTCTGAAAAAATTATGATTGGTGGAGTGATGTCATCTAATCATATCAGATAAAAATTTCCTCAATTTCCACCACTGTTGGTGCCAACACTAGATAAGCACAGTGAGATTGGCGCCCCACAGTCCAAGTCGATCAAGGGATCAGAGTCCTCATCTCATGGGACTCTATCCTTATCCACTTGGGGTGCACGCCCAATCTGATCTTGGCACCCACTTTGAGGCCTAATTTAGTAGGTGGACACTCCATAAAAACTCTCTAATAACCTCTTGCCAAGTGGCCTTCAGTTTAAGATCCATAAGTCAATGTTTGACCGATGTCCTAAAACAGAAATGGCAGTGACAGGAATTAGCAGGTGTTGTCTTAAATTCATCTCATGAATTAAGACAAGACTTTTTTGAACTGGACTAGCTCTAGTCAGATTGAGAGAAACCTTCTCAAGGTTCTCTAGGTGAGTCAAATCACATTTGGCTCGGTCGAGATGAAAAAGATTGCACGAGGAGAAAGTTAGGCTCAATCGTGTGCTAGCACGATTTTCTTGAACCTAATTGGATCTAATCCAAATCAATCGAACTGGACTAGCTCAATTGATGACATCCAGACCCTAACTTTTGTTTGTCTGATTCAGTTAGGTTTATTTCTATATGGTAATGAGATATGTCGTGATCTCATCATCGACATCATCAAAACTCCTTTCGATGGACCAGAACTCTTCTAATTCAGACAATTAGAATGATCGATCATCAATATCATTCTAATTGCTCCCAAAATTCATCAGTGACATCTAGCAGTATATGATGGCAACCCATCAAAAATGAAGATGAACCTCTCGGTGCAGCTACCTGTGTGATTGAGTTTCTTATCATGAGTCCCGATTGAATTAGGGTTAAGGTGAACTCGTCAAACCCAACATCAGTCATATGAATCAATCGATCGATCCAAATCCGATGTGAAACCTCAATGAAAAACTCTTTTCTATTATTTTACTCTACCATGGCTATGGGCTTAAGGACTCAATCTTTTGATCATCATAAGACTACTCTTATCTATCGAGGTTGATAGATCCCATCTTGGTGCAATCTGGTTCCTACAATGAATATGCTATAGCCAACATACACTTCAGGGTTTCAAATGGCTAGGAGATCGAGTTATGGTGTAGTTAAACTATAACACACTCAAGGTGAACTGTCGATGTACCTCAGGTTAAAGAACTAGACACACAGCTGCAGCATCAAGCTAGTCATCGATGAGAAGGTAGACTTCCTTATGACTACTCGAGGTGGTCACGCTCAGTACTCTCATTCTCAATGAATATCTGTACTCTCACTCTGGTGTCTCCACACCGTAAACTCAAGACTCATCTACCCTAAGGAAGCGATTGTACACCAACCTTTCGGATCGGATTACCATCCTCGTGATGATCCTATGGTCAGGAGCTGTTTATGAGTTAGTTATGTAAATTTATGCCTTAAATTTTCAACTCTTGAAAATATGAATTAACTTTCCTACTAACTCAAAGGATGTATCACAGATATAATGTACATAATGTGATAGTAGAATAACCCTTTTATTTATTTATAGTCAAAATTATAAATTTGCTCTTACATTTGTATAGGAATGTGTTAGCCAATCTGGCATCTAGGGCACACATCTAACAAACTCTCACTTGATCTAATGCCAATTGGCTACATATCTAAGTCCCATCTTCTCAAAATGGACTTCCGATCTTCTGCTGGCCTAATGGCTTTGTCAGTGGGTCTGCCACATTATCTGTAGAGTCGACTCTCTTAACCTCGACATAATCCTTTTCGAGGTAATCACAGATTAGATAGAATCGCCACTCGATATGCTTGGACTTCTGGTGAGACCTTGGCTCCTTAGTTAGGGCTATGATGCCATTATTGTCGCAGTAAAGAGGGATGACATCCGATGACATCACTCCAAGCTCTGTGGCAAACTTTTTGTACTAGAATGCCTCCTTCGCAGCTCCGATGCAGTAATATACTCTGCCTCCATGGTGGAATAGCAATTACCATCTGCTTGAAACTCTTCCAGCTGACTGCACCACCATTGCAAATGAACAGACTCCCCAGATATCGACTTTCGATCATCTATAATCAGACATAAAGTCTGAGTCTGTAAATCCCTGAATCTGGGAGTTCTCCATTCCCCAAAGACTAGAAAATATCCTTAGTCCTTCTCAAGTACTTAAGGATACATTTTCACAGAAGTCCAGTGCTCTTTCGTCTGGATTCGACTGATATCTGCTTGTGACACTCATAGCATGGGCTATATCAGGTCGTGTACATAGCATGGCATACATGAGGCTTCCTATTGTCGAAGCATAAGGGATCTTGCTCATGCATTCAATCTCCTCAAGTGTGCTAGGGCACATCTTCTTGGAGAGATGAATGCCATGTCTAAAAGGTACTAAACCTCTTTTGGAGTTTTTCATGCTAAGTACATCTTCTGTGAAAGTCCCAGCATCCTATTTGGTCTATCTCTATAGACATTAATACCCAGTATAAAAGATGCTTCTCCTAGATCTTTCATAGAGAACTCCTTAGACAACCATATTTTGACTGAGGTCAACATGGAAATATCATTTTCAATAAGAGGATGTCATCTACGTACAGTACGAGGAAGACAATTGCGCTCCCACTAACCTTCTTGAACACACATGGTTCCTCCTCATTCTTGATGAAACCAAATATTTTTGATCACATCATTGAAATGAGTATTCCAACTCTGAGATGCTTGCTTAAGTTCATAAATAGACCTTTGCAGCTTGCAGACCTTGTGATCATCATCACTAGATGTGAAACCAAGCGGCTGTTCTATATAGATATCTTCCTCAAGATATCCATTTAAGAACGTTGTTTTCACATCC